>NC_044189.1:7016292-7028792 GCF_900880675.1 Sparus aurata | reverse complement strand
ACTTGATGATGAACATTATCAGAGCGATGTTCACTCAAATCATTGAATTACTAAAGTAATTGTACCCAAAACATTGACAGCAAGTATTTTAATTAGACCTAAATTTCATCTGTTTTCATGACATGAGCGAAATGTAAAGTGTTTCTATGGCTCAATGTGAATAAATCACATAATAGATAGATACAATTCAATGAATGCAGACTCAAACACTGTTCTATCAGACTGTAGAAGCCTGTCTAGATTCATTTGTTTGAATAAAGAAAAAAAGAAGAAGAAAAAGAAACAGTAAAACTCACGGGTATAGCCAAAAGCGATGACAGCAGCAGCCAGGAGAACCACTACAGCCACTCTCTCTGCTGTGACCTTTGACCCTCCAGCAGCTTGTTGTTGGGAGCCTGTTGAACAGCAGAAGATGCAGATAGTGTGTTTAGATGTTACTTTCCCCAGTAAACCTAGTGTTTGTAAGTGGGGCAGGAGTTTCTACTAAACACACGAACTTCCTTTACTGTGGACTTTTTGCAAACAAAAATTAAAGCTGCTGCAAGGAACTTTCTTTTTGTGTTTCTGGCGCCCCCTCAGGACAGAAGCGGTATGACCACCACCTCCTCCTGTGGTAAAGATCTTGATCTCACTGCATTTACTTTGATAGTGTATAAAAGAAAGAGGCAACCTATTTTTAATGCTATTTTTATAAACACTTCTGGTTGACTTTGTGGTATTAATTAATAACTTAGATGACACTGAAACAGTTTGTTTTATTGCTGTACCACCAGACTACAGAGCAGTCTCATTCCTCAGGCTGTGAGACTCATCGTCAGCACTCTGCCATGAAAATAACCTAATTTTTTTACTTTTCCAACCAAACAAAAGTTAGAATCTGCTCCTTCAGGTCATAAAGATGCTTCAGAATTAAATTAAGACTGTTTCTTAAATGTGCAGTGTGTAAGAATTATTATGAAATTATTCACAAAAAAAATAGACAAATAACCGAAGCAACTGCTGCTGACTGTAGCTGCAGTTTGCTAGTTAGCTCAGTTAGCCATGCAGGTGCATTGGACAAGCATGCTAACTGCAGTATATGTTTCTTCAACATAATATATCAACGTCATAATGTCAAAATTGTCATTTATCAAATTCTGCAGATATTTTTTTTTTCTCACATAACAGAGCCACTTAATCGTTCCTTGTAGCATGGTTACATTTGGATTAGAATGCAGATGAAAAGATGTAATCGTGATGCTTGTTGCTTTCACTTGCAACATAAAAATACAGATTCTTGTGGCCGTTTTCTAATGTTGAGTTCCTCTTTCTTCTTGACGTAAACTTCCTGTCCTCAGCTCATTTTCCACTTAACTTCCTCTCCACATCACAACGCGTTGGAGTGGGGTTCCTTAATTCTATTTTTGCAGCTGTAAAAAACCAAAGATATTTCAACACCAAAAGCAACAACATTTTTTAAAAGCATGATTTAAGAGCTACAATACAGTTGCTGTAAAGGTGTAGCCACGCTGTCAGTTCTGACAGTCGGGTTAGCGGTTAGCCGTGCAGCTAGCAGTCCAAACTGGGAGTCCTGGGAGCGTTGTTGTTGGTTAGCATGCTAACTTCACTATACACCTTAGCAACGCAATACTTTAACGTCATTATGTTAGAACTGTTATTCATATTCTGCTGGTAATACATATCTCTATAGTTTAGAAGTTAATTAAATTTATATTTAATTCATTCTTGAGTTAATTTATTTTAAAAATGTGTCATGTTTACACAGGTAACTATTTACTTATTTATGTTTACACTTATTGTTATTTACCCATTTCCATGTTTACATCTGTTCAGTAGCACAGATAAGACAGCTACAATAAATGTGTTAATTATACCTTTTGTGATGTCGTAAATTTACCTAAGTCTTTCTAGCTTCTGATTGGTTTGTTCAGTGACATGTGAGTCAGAAGAAGAGAGTGTTGTTGTTGTTGTGAAGTTGAAGTGCGGTAAAAAAGTAAAGTGCTGCTAAAGGAAATTATCTCTCTCCATCCTGCTGGTTTTTATCAATAAGATTGCTCAAACTACCATACACCGAACCCTCACGTTATATATCTATTGAATATTGAGTAATACACATTTTTGTTCTGGAATTAGTCAGAAAATTGTGAACATTGTGGCTCACTGGAGGTAAGACTTCATGTTCCAGCTTATTGAATGATATTTTTTACTTACCAGGCAGCTCTGCTGATGGCTCGCTGTTCAACATCTCAACTAGTCAATGAGGAAGTCAGTGATGAAGTGTAAAATACACTTTCATGGTTCACTCAAAATCTGACACTGAACATTTCCCAGAAAGCCCTGATTGTAAATGTCAAGATGATAGATAGATAGATAGATAGATAGATAGATAGATAGATAGATAGATAGATAGATAGATAGATAGACTTACCTGTGTTAACGTACACTGCATCGTCTTCAGCCATTCCAACGTTTTGACTAACCGTCAGTGAGGTTGCAAGATAAGTTTAAGTTGTCACGGCAAAAGAAAGAAACCCAAAAAGCAACCTTCCTGTGTCACATGCCAATGAAAACACACAATCTGTTGCAATAACATTTTACTTCCCATTTGTTCAGAATAGAAAATACTAGAATCGTTCTAAATATCCCAATATAATATATAATATAATACAAATCTCCCCAAGCTGACACAACAAATGATTTGTTTTCAAAGAACAGAAGATTTCAGCGGTTAGAAGACAATTAATTGGGGAAATTCAGTGTAGTGTAACAATCCAGAGAACTTTCAGCAGCATAAAATCTCTTTTCAGTGCAGATGTGTCGCTGAGCTGAGCTGCTGCTGCTTGTTTATTAAGCTGGACTCTAAATGTTTCTGCTTTCCTTTGTCTTTATATTTACTCAAGTACTGACAGACTGCCCTCTCACATAACTGAAGAGTTTCACTTTGTTAAATCTATTTCTGTGTGGAGTTGGCGGCCATGTTGGTGTTGGTGAGGTGTGTTGAGCATCATGACGTTGTTTCACACTAAAACAGATGATACTTCCTCAACAAACTTTCAGCAGACTTCATCGACTTGAACGATAATCTTTTTAATTCACAAACATCATATGTTTACTTCATGGTACAATTCAAACAGGAGCAAAAGATTATTTCTTTCTCCATCACCAGCATGCAAAGTTTCATAAAATAAGGTCCTGTGTGGCAAAATAACACATTGGGAATGAAAAAACTACAATAATATTATGATAATATGCAAAATCAGAGATGTGTTGTATGTTTTATTTATATTTATAAAAACATACAACACATCTCTGATTAAAATGCAATCTTCAGCCTGCTTTAGCTTAATTATTCTTGACGTCTGGACCTTTCCAAGATGGCACAGAAGAAGAAGAGTTACAAAACACGGTTTTAAAGAAGTAAGTAAAAGTAGAAAAAGGTCGTACAGTGACAGTTAGAAAAAAAATGGACTGCTGAGCAGTTTCAAGGTGACATTAGCTGCCGCGACAGTTTGAATGATTTTTAAATGTACATGTAAATATCATAAATCCCAAATTCTTTCTGTTGAGGGCACCAGTGCGATATTGACTTCCAGGTCAGCCTTCATAAATACATCATCCCTGCACCTCTCTGTACCTGTAGCTTATCTTACTGAAGAAAGATTTGAAAATGGATAAATGCACTGAACTCAACAGTGAAACATTTTAATAACCTTCACGCTGAGAGAAAATTATGCATCCAAATTCAAATCAGATTGTAGATTTGTAAAGTTGTGAAACTTCTATAGCATAAACATTTATAAACACAACAGGTTGAACGGGACTTAAGGTAAATACAGACGGCCTTCAAGCGTTATGCTGATTTCTCACAAATGCTTTTCTGAGATGCTTTGCAGGATTTATCAAACCACCACTTCAGGCCTGATCCAGATTTTGTTCCCATCCTCACACAGTCTTCTCCATTCACGTACTGAGTGTTGTTGACCTCAGTCCAGTTATCTGGCTCTCCCTTCCTCCAAAATGTCAAACTGAGAGACAGAAAACAGAAAGAACTGGTTCAATGAAACTTGAAATGACTTTGATTTTGCAAACACAAAAAACCTGTTTACAGGTCAAACCTCTTGTTCAGTGGTGTCCCGTCTGTCCACAACCATGTGCCCTCTGTCACTGAGTCTGTCAGTCCGATCCAGAACCTGTCCTCTGTCTTTGTTATCTTGTCTCTCAGTTTCTGCATCAGGAATGACTGGACAAGGAAAATTGATGAAAAATTCAATATCTCTATGAAACATCACTTTTATCATGTTAACTAATGCAAAAACACAACATGATAGAACAAAAGCCAGAGAGCTGAATGAAGCTGCAGCAGTGTGTTCTACCTGCTCGTCCTCGCTCTCTATCTTAACCAGATCTGCTCCATCTCGTCTGCATCTCTCTCTGGCCTGTTCCCAGATTAATTTATCAGTGGAGAAATAGTAGCACTGTGGTCCATTCTGCTCCCAGCCTTCTTGACATTTCCCACATGGCTCAGCTTTGAAGAGATTACAGCAAAGACTTGAGTCAAGTGCAGCAAAACACTGTTCATATTTACAGTCAGGAAGAACTTAAAGAGTTTGAATCTGAGAACAGCTGAGACGATAGCTCACAGGTTTAATCTGTCACTGTTTCTTTAATCAACATCAGAGGATGCAAACATGTAAGAAAAGCAACATCAGACACTGTCAACAGGTTGTGGACAGGGTTTCTGCACCGTCATCACTTCACAGCGTGTCTCTGTTATGTTATGAAAGAGGATAAAACAATGTCACTTCCACCAGGATCGTCTTTTATTTGAGAACCTGAACAGAGAACTAAACTCTTGGCAGAGGTAATTTGAAGTTTAACCCAAAATGTGACTTACCTGTGATATTCTTTCTCATGGCTGCATTCTCATCAATCAGCTTCTGGAGATGTTCTGTAGTTTGATGGTATTTATAACCTTGTTTTAAAAAAGAAAGTCAAGTCAGTGTGTGAAACTCACATTTGGTAAATTACTCAGAACTTGATGATGAACATTATCAGAGCGATGTTCACTCAAATTGCTAAATTACTCAAGTAATTATACCCAAAACGTTGACAGCAAGTATTTTAATTAGACCTAAATTTCATCTAGTTTAATGACATGAGTTAAACATAAAGTGTTTCTATGACTCAATTTGAATAAACACGATAACCTATTAAATTAAATTCAATGAATGCAGACTTAAACACAAACCTTATATGTTTTTTAATCTTTGCATACATTTACTTTTTACAATCAAAGATACTTCAACGTATATATAATGTGTTTATTCATGGGCTTTTTTAAAGCATTTAAACTGGTTATTCTGTCTCCTGTAATAAATTGCACATTAAGGTATTTAAGTTGTAAACATTGAGTTAACTCCCACCCCTGACCCTTTATATTGAAGTTATGTCAAAGAATTAGATTGGATATTTACATTTAATGAAATCACTTAAAGTCACTGTTTTAAGCATGTTTTGAGTGTGTTGTATGTTGCACTCTCATTTTTAAGACAGTTTTTTTTAAAGTATTTTTTTGGCCTTTTTATGGCTATATTTAAAGTACAGCTGAAGATGTGACAGGAAACAACGTGAGAGAGAGGGGGAGTGACACGCAGCAAAGGGACCCGGACCAGGAGTCAAACCCATGTCCGCTGCAGAGCCTCAGCACATGGGGCGCCAGCTCTACCAACTGAGCTAAACAGCACCCCATTTTTAAGACAGTTCTGTATCTCACCTGCAAGTGAAGCCTGAAGTTCTTTTCTTCAAAACAATTATCAGATTGTAGAAGTCAATCTAGATTAAAATGCTTTTTTCCCCCTTTTTTTTAAACAGTAAAACTCACCAGTATAGCCGAGAGCAATGACAGCAGCAGCCAGGAGAACCACTACAGCCACACTCACTGCTGTGACCTTTGACCCTCCAGCTGCTTGTTGTCGGGAGCCTGTTGAACAGCAGAAGATGCAGATAGTGTGTTTGGATGTTACTTTCCCCAGTTAACCTAGTGTTTGTAAGTGGGACAGGAGTTTCTTCTAAACATACAAACTTCCTTTACTGTGGCCTTTTTGCAAACAAAAATTAAAGCTGCTACAAGGAATTTCTTTTTGTGTTGTTTCTGGCGCCCCCTCAGGACAAAAATAGTATGACCACCACCTTCTCCTGTGGTAAAGATCTTGATCTCACTGCATTTACTTTTAAAGTGAATTAAAAAAAAGACGCAACATTTTTATGATGCTATTTTTCTTCTTAACCATTGCCGGCTGGCTTTCTGGGATTAATTAAAGGTCCCATATTATGAAAAACACATTTTCTCTGGTCTCAACATATATGAGTTGGTCCTCCCTGAGCCTGCCAACTCTCAGAATGAGGAAAACAAGCGAGTCCTGCACAGTCTCTGCAGCCCACCCACCAGTAAAACGGCACTCCTATAGGCTTTTAAGATTCAGCTCCTTTCGTTACATAACGAAAGGAGTCATTTTCATAGGCCGACCTCCTCTGCGCAGTGATAAGAGATATCCGAGAGGGGGGCGTTCATCCCTGAGGTGAAGTTCGGTGTGTGCTGGTTGTATAAATCAACATCAGTGCTTATATTCTGTCACAGCTACAGAACAACAGAAGAGACAGTGGTTGCGTTTCAGTTTTTGCTGCTTCAGAAACGACGGTCAGTACAAAGCTGGCTTTGCCTCGACACTGACCCTCGTAAACGGATGAGTAACAACCATACCGGACCCAGCAACTGTACCTGAGCCACAGGTAAGTGTCGCCACGTTTTGATTGTATTTACAGTTGCCTAGGAGTATGGTGAAGTCAGCTGGAAATTGGCTGACTAGTTAGCTCTGCTTCGGTCTGCTATGCAATGGCGTTTGAAGCGAGTTTAATGTTAATAATATTACGACGGAGCTTGGTTGTCACAGTAAAAAGTCTGGAAACGTGCAGACTGGAGACAGAGACTGTGCGAACAGTGTCCAAGAGTTTGGAGACTGTGTTGGAGACAAACACAGCGTTTGCTAGGTGTTGACCATTAGCTACATGGTAGTAGCTGTAACAACACATACGAACAAACTAACATCATTCAGACACACTAACCATTCTGAAAAGCCCCACTGCAGCCAAAGAGTCTGTACTTCTTCAGGAGCTTCTCCTTCTGGGTCCGATTCTGGATCAAACTGGTATGGTTGAACGAAAAAATCTCCGCGAGCCATAGCGATACATCCACCATAAAACATTAGCGCATTCTACTGCTAGCATAAGAGGCATCATCCTCCTGAGACTGAGGTAGCAGGCAAGACTCTCCAAGTAGGCGTTGACAGGCAGAGCTCATGAGCTTTCAAAGGTGTAGGCACAAAAAACAGCCTGCTCTCAGTAGAGCTCAGTAGAGTGACTTTTAGACAGCTGAAATTCAGGACCACGGATGGGTTTGGGGCAATGCATATCGAATACAGAGTTGTTGGACCTCTGACAGCTGTGTGAAATTGATGAAAAATAGTATAATATGGGACCTTTCAGTACTTGGACGATGGACGATTTAGTGCCGTACCACCAGACTACAGAGCAGTCTCATTCCTCAGGCTGTGAGACTCATTGTCAGCACTCTGCCATGAAAATAACCTAAATTTCATTACTTTTCCAACCCAAATAAGTTGGAATCTGCTAGGTAGGTGTAGGTCATAAATAGGCTTCAGAATTAAATCCAAGAAATTATACTCAAAACAAATAAACAAAGCTACTCATAATTGCTGCTGACTATAGCTCCTGTTTGCTAGTGAGCTCAGTTAGCCATGCAGGTGCTTTGGACCAGCATGCTAACTGCAGTATATATTTCTTCAACATAATTCATCCATGCCATAATGTCATAATTGTCATCTCGTCACATTCCGTAGATGATTTCATAGTTGTTGTTTTTTTAATGTTTTCAACCAAATGTCTCACATAATGCACCTTTAACACAGCCGGTTAATCGTTCCTTGTAGCATGGTTACATTTGGATTAGAATGCAGATGAAAAGATGGAAACATTATGCTTGATGCTTTTACTTGCATCATGACACTACAGATTATTCTGGCCGTTTTTCATGTTTAGTTCCTCTTTTTTCTTCAAGTAAACTTCCTGTCCTCAGCTCATTTTACATTAAACTTCCTGTTAACTTCACAAGTTGTTGAAGTGGGTCTGCAAAAAGCACGAGATATATCAACAGCACAGGCGACGACATTTTGAAAAGCCTGATTTTAAAGCTACAATATAATTGCTGTAAAGGTGTGGCCACACTGTCTGTTCTGAATCACTCAAGTCTGGTTCAAACAGCATCTGTCTGTCAATTTGTTCACACCCCTAATGTTTGTACTATATTTGTAAATATGAAATTCAGTGAATTAAAAAACATGCAAAATGTCAGTTTTCATTTCGTTGCATTTCAACATCTATATCAGTAAATATACCTTGAAGCCTGCAGTGTGAGGATTTTAAAAAATCACAGGTTTTTTGTTTAAAAGACATTTGAACTCTAACTGCTTTTAACTTGTACTATTGTTTTTATTCAGAGGGTGGTTAAAGTTACAATATTTCAAAGAAATGAAATATTTTGTGCATGAAAGGTGGTGCATAAATAAGGTTATCTGTAATGTAAGAATTGACCACCTATTGTAGTCATGCTCAAAACAGACTAATAGCTAAATGCTGCTAACCGAATGTGCTGTTTTCTCGGTTAGCCGTGCAGCTAGCAGTCCAAACTGGGAGTCATGGGAGCGTTGGTATCGGTTAGCATGCTAACTTCAGTATATACCTTAGCAACGCAATACATACACGTCATTTTGTCAGAACTGTTTTTCAGATTCTGCTGGTAGCATATATCTATTGAATATTGAATAATACATGTTTTTATTCTGGAGAAAATCTGAAAAATTGTGGCTCACTGGAGGTCAGAGTTCATGTTCCAGTTTATTTAATTATTGTTTTTACTTACCAGGCAGCTCTGCTGATGGCTCGCTGTTCCACGTCTTGACTTCAGAGTATGTGGTTTTCAGTTGGTGAGGAAGTGTGAAAGTGATAAAGTGTAAAATGAACTTTCATGATTCAATCAAACTTTGACAAGACCATTTACTAGAAGGCTCTGATTGTAATAGCAAAAAGATAGATAGATTGATAGATAGACTCACCTGTGGCTTTTTCCTGTGATTTTATGAACCTAGCATTAACGTACACCTCATCTGCTTCAGCCATTTTATCGTTTTGACTAACTGTCAGTGAGGTTGCAAGAGAAGTTTCAGTTGTCACAGAAAAAAAAACAACCCCAAAAACAGACCTTCCTGTGTGACATGCCACTGAAAACACACAGCCATTTGCAATAATGTTTTATTTTCTATTGTTCAGAATAGAAAATCCTAGAATTATTCTTAATATCTCAACATAATATGTAATATTATTAGGGCCGGGACTCGATTAAAAAAATTAATCGAATTAATCAGAGGCTTTGTAATTAATTAATCGAAATTAATCACATTTTAATCGCATATAAATATTTGACCTGAGAACAGTGAGAAGCAATTTGTTTCACATGGATTTTAGTATACCATTGAATAATGACTGAATACAGAAGCTTAAGCAACAAAAAATTGTTTTTGTTTTTTCAAGACCAACAGACCAGTGCAATTTTTTGATATTTTTTGGCCTTTTATGGCTTTATTGACAGAACAGCTGAAGATATGACAGAAAACAGGGAGAGAGAGAGAGAGGGGGAGTGACACGCAGCAAACGGACCCTGGCCGGGAGTCGAACCTGGGTCCGCTGCAGAGCCTCGGCACATGGGACGCTGCTCTACCCACTGAGCTAAACGCTGCCCGGACCAGTGCAATTTTTGCCATAAAGTGCATCAATAGTATGCTCTTATCTAAGCTGCCATCCGTCCGCTTTTTAAAACTAAATTTCCCATCGACGGGGCCAACCAAAGCAGTCTCATCTGCTTCTTCGTTCATTGTTGTTGTCTGAAGTCATGAACGTTAGTTGGTGCTCCAGTATAATCGGTACCCCTGAAACTCTTCCAGTGAGAAACGTTCCGCGCTGCAAAAATAAGTGCGATTAAAATGCGTTGATTGTTTTAACGTGTTAATTTTTGTGTAATTAATTAATCGTAATTAACGCGTTAAAGTCCCGGCCCTAAATATTATGCAAATCTCCCCACGCTGACACAACAAATGATTTGTTTTCAAAGAACAGAAGAAGATTTCAGCGGTTAGAATACATTTAAATGGTCACAATCAGTGAAGTGTAACAATCCAGAGAGCTTCCAGCAGCATGAAATCTCTTTTCAGTGCAGACATGTCGCTGAACTGAGCTGCTGCTGCTTGTTTATTAAGCTGGACTCATGTTTCAGCTTTACTTTGTCTTTATATTTACTCAAGTACTGTCAGACTGCCCTCTCACATAACTGCAGAGTTTCACTTTGTTAAATCTATTTCTGTGTGGAGTTGGCGGCCATGTTGGTGTTGGTGACGTGTGTTGAACAACATGATGTAATTTCACACTAAAACAGTTGATACTTCCTTAACAAACTTTCAGCAGTTCACTGACTTGAACGATAATCTTTTTAATTCACAAACATCATATGTTTACTTCATGGCACAATTCAAAGAGGAGCAAAAGATTATTTCTTTCTCCATCACCAGCATGCAAAGTTTTATAAAAATAAGGTCCCATGTGGCAAAATAACACACTGGAAATGAAAAACTATAATAACATTGTTATAATATGCAAAATCAGACACGTGTTGTATGATTTTATAAATGTATGTATATATCTCTTATTTTTTAACAGTACACACATTTATTAAGCCTTTAAAATAAAATCTTCTGCCTGCTTTAGCTTAATTATTCTTGATTTGTGGACCTTTCCAAGATGGCACAGAAGAAGAGTTGCAAAACACAATTTTAAAGGAGTATAAGTAGAAAAGGGTCGTACGGTGACAGTTAGACAAAAAACGGACTGCTGAGCAGTTTCAAGGTGACACCAGCTGCTGCGACAATTTGAATGATTTTTGAGTGTACATGTAAATATCATAAATCCCAAAGACTTTCTGCCGAGGGCACCAGTGTGATGCTAACTTCCAGGTTAGCCTTCATAAATACATCATCCCTGCACCTTTCTGTACCTGTAGCTTATCTTATTGAAGAAGCATTTGAAAATGTAAACAACAGTTGTCAGGGGATAAAACTACTGAGCTCAACAGTGAAACATATTAATAACCTTCATGCTGACAGAAATTTAAACATTCATTCCAGTTTCTACTGATTTCTCACAAATACGTTTCTGAGGTGCTGTGCAGGATTTATCTGACCACCACTTCAGGCCTGATCTAGATTTTGTTCCCATCCTCACACAGTCCTCTCCATCTGCATTCTCCCCGTTCCAGTTATCTGGCTCTACCTCGCTCCAAAAAGTCAAACTGAGAAACAGAGAACAGAAAGAACTGGTTTAATGAAACATGTGACTTTGATTTTGCAAACATCAAAAACCTGTTTACGGGTCAAACCTCTTGTTCAGTGGTGTCCCGTCTGTCCACAACCATGTGCCCTCTGTCACTGAGTCTGTCAGTCCGATCCAGAACATGTCCTCATCTTCTACCATCTTGTCTCTCAGTCTCTGCATCAGGAATGACTGGACGGGAAAATTGATGACAAATTCAATATATCTATGTAACATCACTTTTATCATGTTAACTAATGCAGAGAGCTGAATGAAGCTGCAGCAGTGTGTTCTACCTGCTCGTCCTCGCTCTCTATCTTAACCAGATCTGCTCCATTTCGTCTGCATCTCTCTCTGGCCTGTTCCCAGATTAATTTATCAGTGGAGAAATAGTAGCACTGTGGTCCATTCTGCTCCCAGCCTTCTTGACATTTCCGACATGGCTCAGCTTTGAAGAGATCACAGCAAAGACTTGAGTCAAGTGCAACAAAACACTGTTCATATTTACAGTCAAGAAGAACTTAGAGTGTTTGAATCTGAGAGCAGGTGAGACGATAGCCCACAGGTTTAATCTGTCACTGTTTCTTTAATCAACATCAGAGGATGCAAACATGTAAGAAAAGCAACATCAGTCACTGACCAGGAGGTTGTGGACAGGGTTTCTGCACCATTATCACTTCACAGCGTGTCTCTGTTATGAAAGAGGATAAAACGATGTCACTTCCACCAGGATTGTCTTTAAGTTGAGAAGCTGAACAGAGAACAAAACTCTTGCAGAGATAATTGGAGTTTAACCCAAAATGTGACTTACCTGTGATATTCTTTCTCATGGCTGCATTCTCATCTGTCAGCTTTTGGAGATGTTCCGTGGTTTGATGGTATTCATAACCTCATTTTAAAAAAAAAAGTCAAGCCAGTATGTGAAACTCCCATCTGGTAAATTATTCAGAACTTGATGATGAACATTATCAGAGTGATGTTCACTTAAATTACTAAATTACTAAAGTAAT
>NC_044189.1:6920347-7016092 GCF_900880675.1 Sparus aurata | reverse complement strand
TGCTGTTTGCTCGGTTAGCCGTGCAGCTAGCAGTCCAAACTGGGAGTCATGGGAGCGTTGGTATTGGTCAGCATGCTAACTTCAGTATATACCTTAGCAACTCAATACATGCACGTCATTTTGTCAGAACTGTTTTTCACATTCTGCTGGTAACATGAATATTGAATAATACATGTTTTTATTCTGGAGAAAATCTTAAAAATTGTGGCTCACCGGAGGTCAGAGTTCATGTTCCAGTTTATTATAATTATTGTTTTTACTTACCAGGCAGCTCTGCTGATGGCTCGCTGTTCCATGTCTCGACTTTAATGTACGTGGTTTCAGTCGGTGAGGAAATGTGAAAGTGATAAAGTGTAAAATGAACTTTCAGGATTCAATCAAACTTTGACAAAAACATTTCCCAGAAAGCTCTGATTGTAATAGCAAAAACATAGCTAGATAGATAGATGGATAGATAGACTCACCTGTGGCATTTCCCTGTGATTTTATGAAGCTAGCATTAACGTACACCTCATCATCTTCAGCCATTTTACAGTTTTGACTAACTGTCAGTGAGGTTGCAAGATAAGTTTAAGTTGTCACAGCAAAAAAAAAAACAATCCCAAAAATAGACCTTCCTGTGTGAGATGCCAATGATAACACACAGGCATTTGCAATAACATTTTACTTTCCATTGTTCAGAATAGAAAATACTGGAATTATTCTTAATATCCCAATATAACATATAATATAATACAAATCTCCCCATGCTGACACAACAAATGATTTGTTTTCAAAGAACAGAAGAAGAACTCAGCGATTAGAAGACAATTGATTGGGAAAATTCAATGAAGTGTAACAATCCAGAGAACTTCCAGCAGCATGAAATCTCTTTTCAGTGCAGACGTGTCGCTGAGCTGAGCTGCTGCTGCTTGTTTATTAAGCTGGACTCTAAATGTTTCTGCTTTCCTTTGTCTTTATATTTACTCAAGTACTGTCAGACTGCCCTCTCACATAGCTGCAGAGTTTCACTTTGTTAAATCTATTTCTGTGTGGAGTTGGTGGCCATGTTGGTGTTGGTGATGTGTGTTGAACAACATGACATCATTTCACACTAAAACAGATGATACTTCCTTGACGAACTTCCAGCAGACTTCATCAACTTGAACGATAATCTTTTTAATTCACAAACATCATATGTTTGCTTCATGGCACAATTCAAACATGAGCAAAAGATTATTTCTTTCTCCATCACCAGCATGCAAAGTTTTATAAAATAAGGTCCCATGTGCCAAAATAACACATTGGAAATGAAAAACTATGATAACATTGTTATAATATGCAAAATCAGGGACGTGTAGTATGATTTTATAAATGTATGTATATATCTCTTATTTTGTAACAGTATACACATTTATTAAGCCTTTAAAATAAAATCTTCAGCCTGCTTTAGCTTAATTATTCTTGATTTGTGGACCTTTCCAAGATGGCACAGAAGAAGAGTTGCAAAACACAATTTTAAAGGAGTATAAGTAGAAAAGGGTTTTACAGTGACAGTTAGAAAAAAAGTCTTCCTTGCTGAGCAGTTTCAAGTTGACACCAGCTGCTGCCACAACTTGAATGATTTTTAAATGTACATGTAAATATCATAAATCCCAAAGACTTTCTGCCGAGGGTACCAGTGTGATGCTAACTTCCAGGTTAGCCTTCATAAAAACATCATCCCTGTACCTCTCTGTACCTGTAGCTTATCTTATTGAAGAAGCATTTGAAAATGTAAACAACGGTTATCAGGGAATACATGCACTGAGTTCATTACTCAAACATTGTAATAACCTTCACACTGACAGAAACTTAAACATTCAAATTCAAATAAGATTGTAGACTTGGAAAGTTGTGACACTTCTATAGCATAAACATTTATAAACATAAAAAGCTCCACATGATCCTGAGATTGTTTAACAGGTTGAACAAGACTTAATCTATATTTCAGATGCACTTCAGGCATCAATTTCTGCTGATTTCTCACAAATACATTTGTGAGGTTGCGTGCAGGATTTATCAAACCACCACTTCAGGCCTGATCCAGATTTTTCTCCCATCCTCACACAGTTCTCTCCATCCACGTTCTCATTGTTGACCCCTGTCCAGTTATCTGGCTCTCCCTCGCTACAAAATGACTGAAAGACAAAAAACAGAAAGAACTGGTTCAATGAAACTTGAAATGACTTTGATTTTGCAAACACAAAAAAACTGTTTAAGGGTCAAACCTCTTGTCAGTGGCGGTTCTCGACCAGTTTTAATAGGGGGGCCAGGTTGGGGCCGGCTTTTTTGTTAGGGGGCACATACAACCCAGAAAAAAGGATAAATCCCTCATTCAGGCAAAGCAGTGTTTACAATTTCAGCAATTTTGATTGGGTAGTAAACCGCTGAGACACTTTATTTCTGCCTTTCCCTTCAGAACAAAATTATTGCAAGAAACCTGTCATTGTATTATTAATGCAGACTCCCTGTCAGGGGGGCCACACGGGGGTCCAGACTCAGAGTTACGGGGGCACTGGCCCCTGTTGGCCCCCCCCCCTAGAACCGCCCCTGCCTCTTGTTCAGTGGTGTCCTGTCTGCCCACAACCATGTGCCCTCTGTCACTGAGTCTGTCAGTCCGATCCAGAACTTGTCCTCTTTCTCTGTCATCTTGTCTCTCAGTGTCTGTATCAGGAATGACTGGACAGGGAAAATTGATGAAAAATACAATAAATCTATGAAACATCACTTTTATCATGTTAACTAATGCTAACGCTCTCTATCTTAACCAGATGTGCTCCATTTTGTTGGCATTCGTCTCTGGCCTGTTCCCAGGTTAATTTATCAGTGGAGAAATAGTAGCACTGTGGTCCATTCTGCTCCCAGCCTTCTTGACATTTCCCACATGGCTCAGCTTTGAAGAGATTACAGCAAAGACTTGAGTCAAGTGCAACAAAACACTGTTCATATTTACAGTCAGGAAGAACTTAAAGAGTTTGAATCTGAGAGCAGCTGAGACAATAGCTCACAGGTTTAATCTGTCACTGTTTCTTTAATCAACATCAGAGGATGCAAACATGTAAGAAAAGCAACATCAGTCACTGACCAGGAGGTTGTGGACAGGGTTTCTGCACTGTTATCACTTCACAGCGTGTCTGTTATGAAAGAGGATAAAACGATGTCACTTCCACCAGGATCGTCTTTTATTTGAGAACCTGAACAGAGAACAAAACACTTGGCAGATAATTCAGAGTTTAAGCCAAAATGTGACTTACCTGTGATATTCTTTCTCAAGGCTGCATTCTCATCAATCAGCTTTTGGAGATGTTCCTTTGTTTGATGGTATTCATAACCTCATTTTAAAAAAGAAAGTTAAGTCAGTGTGTGAAACTCACATTTGGTTTTATTCAGAACTTGATGATGAACATTATCAGAGCGATGTTCACTCAAATTACTAAAGTACTAAAGTAATTCTACCCAAAACGTTGACAGCAAGTATTTTAATTAGACCTAAATTTCATCTGTTTTCATGACATGAGTTAAATGCAAAGTGTTTCTATGATGCAGTGTGAATTAATAACATAATTTATTGAATTAATAGCAGACTTGAGTAAAGTGCAACAAAACACTGTTCATATTTACAGTCAAGAAGAACTTAAAGTGTTTGAATCTGAGAGCAGCTGAAACGATGTCACTTCTACCTGGGGGGGGGGCAACAGGGGCCAGTGCCCCCCCCCCGAAGAAAAGCAACATCAGTCACCGTAACTGCCTGGACAGTTACCGGGACCCCCCTGGTAACCCTAACCCTAACCCTTAAACCCCTTGTCCCAGAGACATGAAAGCTACATCAAAGATACGTATGAATTTGTTAACAAAATCCACACCATCATGGTCCCAGCCGGAGCAAAGCTCTTTACGGTGGACATAGATGCTCTTTATACAAATATAAATACGAAACTCGGCCTTAAAGCAGTCAGACACACGTTTGAGAGATATCCAGATACGCGGAGACCGGATGAGGCCCTTCTCCAGCTCCTTGAACTAGGTCTTACGCGGAATGATTTTACTTTTGACTCTAAATTTTATCTACAAGTTCACGGTACAGCAATGGGAAAGAAGTTCGCCCCAGCCTATGCCAATATTTATATGGCTGACTGGGAGCGTACTCTCCTCGCCAAGTGTTTTAAAACTCCGTTACTATACGTGAGATACCTGGACGATATATTTGGGGTCTGGACACATTCTGAGTCGGATTTTAAACAGTATATTGACACGTTGAACAACCACCATGACTCCATAAAAGTCAAATATAATCTACAAGATTCTCATGTGGAGTTCTTGGATACGGAAGTTTTTATCATTAAGGAAGACGTAACAAAGTGGACACTGGGGACGAGAGTGTTTTTTAAATCTACAGACACACACGCCTTATTATACAAAACCAGTTTCCATCCGAAACACACTTTTAAGGGGATTGTAAAATCTCAACTGATAAGGTTTCGTAGGATTTGTTCCAGGCATGAGGATGTAGAAAAAGCCACAAAAACACTCTTTGGTGCACTCAGAAAAAGAGGCTACAGCCGTACTTTCTTGAGATCAATTAAGACAGATGTGGAAAGAGGCTTTGAGGGGGGAGAATGGGTTGCCAGAGTAGAACAGACTAAAAACTTAGTTCCTCTGGTAACCCATTTCTCCTCATCCTCAATCCATCTAAACTCTTGTGTCAAAAGAACCTTTTCCCAGCTACAAGGTGTCACAGAATCACTTTTGGATTTTAAAGGAGAACTTCGGTCGATTTAAACATGCAGCTTCATTGCTCAGGCTACCCTTGACTTGCCAGTACCGAAGACGCGAACAAATTTGTTCCAGCCATTACAGAGCTCCGTGAACGGAGATGTAGCATTGAACGCTAACAGCATGGGGTCAGAACTTCACACTGTGTTTTAACCGTCTTAACATGCTCCACATCTCACACCAGAAGTTATGCAACATCAGCAGACACCTTAGCACACAGCACTGTAGCGTGTATGACTCAAACTGAATAAAAAAGTAGTTAAAACAGTGTGTTTGTGCAAGGAGCTACTTGCCTGTTTGTTGACATCCGTGTGTTCCGGTAGCTAGACCAAACTAGTCAATCCGTCGAGCGTGCACTTACTCCCTCACTGGCGGAGACGGAAACGTAATCCAGCATTTTCGTGTTTATGTTCATAATGTACATGTCCATGTTACAGCCTGTCATGAGCCATGAGCCTTACGATAGCCTGTTAAGCCTGTTAAGTGCACACTCGATGGTTATGCTAGTTTGGTCTAGCAACTGGAACACACGGATGTCAACAAACAGGTAAGTAGCTGCTTGCACAAACACACTATTTTAACTACTCTTTTATTCATTGTGAGTCATACACGCTACAGTGCTGTGTGCTAAGGTGTCTGCTGATGTTGCATAACTTTTGGTGTGAGATGTGGAGCATGTTAAGATGCTTAAAACACAGCGTGAAGTTCTGACCCCATGCTGTTAGCGTTCAATGCTACATCTCCGTTCACGGAGCTCTGTAATGGCTGGACCAAATTTGTTCGCGTCTTCGGTACTGGCAAGTCAAGGGTAGCTTGAGCAATGAAGCTGCATGTTTAAATCGACCGAAGTTCTCCTTTAAAATCATTTCCGCTTTTAAAAGAAATAAAAACTTAAAGGACCTATTAGTCCACGCCTCCCTCCAATCGAACACACCACAGCATAGCAACAAACATTTTAGGGCAATTACATTTGCTTCAAATAAACACACATCATCAGGGGCCCCGGTTTGGCACAGAGTGCAGCTGGAGTCTACAAATGTGATTTATTTGATTGAGTGTATAATATGTGAGAAAATGTATGTCGGACAAACACAAATAAAGTTATTGGACTGACTGAAACAACACCTCTACCATATTAACACAACAACTAAAGTGTCAGTGCTTTACGACCATTTCCGAACACATGGGGTGGATAATCTTAGAATTGCGGGTCTGGAGAGCCAGCCGTAGTGGTCTGCGGCACAGAGAATACGAGCCGAGAGGCTCTGGATCGAAAAATTAAAAACTGGGGTACCGATGGGCCTCAATGAGATCCTGTAAACTTGAGCAGGCAGACCGGAGACATGATGTCGTGGATGGTGGAAGCAGAAGAGCCCAGTCTACCAGCAATGGTATTCTGGGCCACATACGTAGAACACTACAGACTATTTGTGAACTGGTGGTGAAGGGAGGGGTGCCAGACTACCAACGATGGTATTCTGGCACCGTACAACCCGAATAAATGTGTATAAAAATGTTTTCCTCACTGATTTTGTTGTCTGAGTTTGAAAAAAAGAGGAAAAAAGGAAAACCCCATGTGCCCGTGCAAGTGTGAGAGTCTTTGTACTCCCCCTCCTTAAAACTATTTATCTTTTCTAACCTAACCCTAACCCTAACCCCCCTCAATTTGAATAAATAAGATAACCTATTAAATTGAATTCAATGAATGCAGATTTAAACACAAACCCTATATGTTTTTTAATCTTTGCATACATTTACTGTTTACAATTAAAGATACTTCAACGACATATAATGTGTTTATTCCCTGGCTTTTTTAAAGCATTTACACTGGTTATTCTGTTTCCTGTAATAAATTGCATATTAAGGTATTTAAGTTGTACACATTGAGTTAACTCTAACCCCTGACCCTTTATATTGAAGTTATGTCAAAGAATTAGATTGGATATTTACATTTAATGAAATCACTTAAAGTCATTGTTTTAAGCATGTTTTAAGTGTATTGTATGTTGCACTCTCAGTTTTAAGACAGTTCTGTATCTAACCTGCAAGTGAAGTTCTTTTCTTCAAAACAATTATCAGATTGTAGAAGTCAACCTAGATTAAAATGCTTTTTTCCCCCTTTTTTTAAAACAGTAAAACTCACCAGTATAGCCGAGAGCGATGACAGCAGCAGCCAGGAGAACCACTACAGCCACACTCACTGCTATGACCTTTGACCCTCCAGCTGCTTGTTGTTGGGAGCCTGTTGAACAGCAGAAGATGCAGATAGTGTGTTTGGATGTTACTTTCCCCAGTAAACCTAGTGTGTGTAAGTTGGACAGGAGTTTCTACTAAACATAAAAACTTCCTTTACTGTGGACTTTTTGCAAACAAAAATTAAAGCTGCTGCAAGGAACTTTCTTTTTGTGTTGTTTCTGGCGCCCCCTCAGGACAAAAGCGTAATGATCACCACCTCCTCCTGTGGTAAAGATCTTGATCTCACTGCATTTACTTTGAAAGTGAATTTAAAAAAAGATGCAACATATTTATAATGCTATTTTATCTTCTTAAACACTGTCGGCTGGCTTTGTGGGATTAATTAAGAAGACTACAGAGCAGTCTCATTCCTCAGGCTGTGACTCATCGTCAGCACTCTGCCATGAAAACAACCCACATTTTTTTTTACATTTCCAACCCAAACAAGTTTGAATCTGCAAATGTACATTGTAAAGAGGCTTCAGAATTAAATTAAGAAATGATACTCAAAATAAAATGCTAATTGCTGCTGACTGTAGCTTCCGTTTGCTAGTTAGCTCAGTTAGTCATGCAGGTGCTTTGGACCAGCATGCTAACTGCAGTATATGTTTCTTCAACATAAAATATCAATGCCATAATGTCATAATTGTCATCTCTTCACATTCTGTGGATGATTTAATAGGGTTTTTTATTTTTTATGTTTTCAACCAAATGTCTCACATGATGCACCTTTAACACAGCCACTTTATCATTCCTTGTAGCATGGTTACATTTGGATTAGAATGTAGATGAAAAGATGGAAACATGATGCTTGATGCTTTTACTTGCATCATAACACTACGAATTATTCAGGCCGTTTTTCACGTTTAGTTCCTCTTTTTGCCTTGACATAAACTTCTCGTTTTCAACTTATTATACAGCAAACCTTCTCTCAACATCACAAGGTGTTGTAATGGGGTTCCTTTATTCTTTATTTGCAGCTGCAAAAAGCACAAGATATATCAACAGCACAGGCGACGATATTTTAAAAAGCCTGATTTTAGAGCTACAATATAATTGCTGTAAAGGTGTGGCCACGCTGTCTGTTTTGAATCAGTTAACCTCGGTTCAAACAGCATTTGTCAATTTGTTCACACCCCTAATGTTTGTATTAGATTTGTAAATATGAAATTTAGTAAGTTGAAAAACACGCAAAAAGCCAGTTTTCATGTCATTGCATTTCAATATCTATATCAGTGAATATACCCTGAAGCCTGCAGTGTGAGGATTTTAAAAAAATCACAGGTTTTTTTGTTTAAATGACATTTGAAACAGTTTTTCACATTCTGCTGGTAATATGTATCTATTGAAAATTGATTAATACACGTTTTTATTCAAGAGAAAATAAGAAAAATTGTTAACAATGTGGCTCACTGGAGGTCAGAGTTCATGTTCCAGTTTATTTAATTATAGTTCTTACTTACCAGGCAGCTCTGCTGATGGCTCGCTGTTCAATGTCTCGACTTCAGAGTACGTGGTTTCAGTCACTGAGGAAGTCAATGATAAAGTGTAAAATAAACTTTCATGATTCACTCAAACTCTGACAAAGAACATTCCCTGGAAAGCTCTGATTGTAAATGACACAAAAAAGCTAGCTTGCTAGCTAGCTGGGTAGATAGACTCACCTGTGGCATTTCTATTTGATTTTATGAAGCTAGCATTAACGTACACAGCATCAGCTTCAGCCATTTTACCGCTTTGACTAACTGTCAGTGAGGTTGGAAGAGAAGTTTCAGTTGTCACAGCAAAAACAAAAAACCCCAAAAACCAACCTTCCTGTCTGAAATGCCAATGAAAACACACAATCTTTTGCAATAACATTTTACTTCCCATTTGTTCAGAATAGAAAATACTAGAATCATTCTAAATATCTCAATATAATATATAATATAATATAATACAAATCTCCCCACGCTGACACAACAAATGATTTGTTTTCAAAGAACAGAGGAAGATTTCAGTGGTTAGAAGACAGTTTAATGGTCACATTCAGTGAAGTGTAACAATCCAGAGAACTTTCATCAGCATAAAATCTCTTTTCAGTGCAGATGTGTCGCTGAGCTGAGCTGCTGTGGCTTGTTTATTAAGGCAAGGCAAGGCAAGGCAAGTTTATTTGTATAGCACAATTCAGACACAAGGCAACTCAAAGTGCTTTACAGGCACACACAAATTACATTAGAAGGCATAAAAAACTAATTTAAAAGACATTAAAAATTGCATTAAAAAACATCAAAAATAGCATTTTAAGACCAGTAAAAACATTAAGAAACAAACATCAAAATAAGTGGGCTAAAATAGAAAAGCTTTAAAAGAAACGAGACGATAGAGTCAGAGTCATAATGCATATTGCAGTTCAATGCTTTAGAAACCAACAACAAGATTTTGAAATCTATTCTTTGATAGACAGGAAGCCAGTGTAAACATCTAAGAACTGGAGTGATGTGATCTACTTTTTTGGTTCTTGTTAGGACTCGAGCAGCAGCGTTCTGAATCAGCTGCAACTGTCTGATGGAGTTTTTAGGGAGTCCTGTAAGGACACCATTACAGTAGTCGAGTCTGCTGAAGATAAATGCGTGAACAAGTTTCTCCAAATCCTGCTGAGACATAAGCCCTCTTATCCTGGATATATTCTTAAGGTGATAGTAGGCTGACTTTGTAACTGTCTTAATATGGCTGCTGAAATTCATGTCTGAGTCCTTAATTACACTGAGGTTTCTGGCTTGGTCTTTAGTTTCCAACATTACAGACTGAAGCTGAGCAGAGACATTTAGTCGTTCTTCCTTGGATCCAAAAACAATTATTTCAGTCTTATCTTTGTTTAACTGAAGAAAACTCTGACACATCCAATCATTGATTTGTTCAATGCATCTACTCAGGGTATGTATGGGATTATAGTCCCCTGGTGATATGGTTATATAAATTTGTGTGTCATCTGCATAACTATGGTAGCAAATTTCATTGTTTTCCATTATCTGAGCTAGAGGGAGCATGTAAATGTTGAATAGTAGAGGCCCCAGAATGGAGCCCTGGGGTATTCCGCTTGTCATTTTCATCCGTTCAGATGTGTAATCACCAATAGACACAAAGTAATCTCTCTCATTTAGATAAGATTTAAACCACTTTAGTGTTGTACCACAGAGTGTAACCCAGTTTTCCAGTCGGTCCAGTAGTATATTATGGTCGACTGTGTCAAACGCAGCACTGAGATCCAGCAATACTAAGACTGAGATTTTTCCGCTGTCTGTGTTTGAATGAATGTCGTTGAGGACCTTAACAAGAGCCGTCTCAGTGCTGTGATGTGGACGAAATCCTGATTGGAAAACATCAAAACAGCCATTTATTATTAAGTAACTGTTCAGCTGTTGAAAAACAGCTTTTTCAATCATTTTACTTAAAATTGGGAGGTTTGAAATGGGCCTATAGTTATTCATTACTGATGTGTCTAGAGTTATCTTCTTCAGGAGTGGTTTAATGACTGCAGTCTTTTTGGATTGGGGAAGACACCTGAGAGAAGAGACGTGTTAACAATCTGTAGCAGATCTGGAATCATGCAGTCTGAAATTTTTTTGAAGAACCCTGCTGGTAAAATATCCAGGCTGCAGGAGGAAGATTTCAAATGCTGTACAATGTCTTGCAGGTTTTTGTCATTGATTGGATCAAATTGTGTTATGGTATTAGAGTTGGGTTTAGGTGGACAAAACGACAACACACCTCCAGTACCTGGTAGAGTGGCACTGACCGCTTTTCTAATGTTCTGAATTTTGGCAGTGAAGAAAGATGCAAATTCATTACAGGCCCTGGTAGACAGATGTTCAGAGGCTACTGGCACAGGAGGGTTTGTTAGCCTGTCGACAGTAGCAAACAAGGCACGAGCATTATTTTTGTTCTTGGTGATAATGTCTGAGAAGAAGGACTGCCTTGACTTTTTAAATTCTAAATTAAAAATGTGAAGTCTCTCTTTATCAATGTCAAAATGAACCTTTAGACTTGTTTTTCACCACCTGCGCTCAGCTTTTCGACATTCCCTTTTTTCATCTTGACTAGCGTGACGTTTCTCTAAGGAGATTTTTTCTTACCAGAGACCACCTTCACTTTAGTGGGTGCAATTGTTATTAAGCTGGACTCTAAATGTTTCTGCTTTCCCTTGTCTTTATATTTACTGAAGTACTGACAGACTGCCCTCTCACATAACTGCAGTTTCACCTTTGTTAAATCTTTTTCTGTGTGGAAGTTGGCGGCCATGTTGGTGTTGGTGACATGTGTTGAGCATCATTTCACACTAAAATAGATGATACTTCCTTAACAAACTTCCAGCAGACTTCATCGACATGAACATAATTCTTTTTAATTCACAAATATCGTATGTTTACTTCATGACACAATTCAAACAGGAGCGAAAGATTATTTCTTTCTCCATCACCAGCATGCAAAGTTTTATAAAATGACTGTAAATGTATGCAAAGATTGAAAAAACATATAGGGGTTGTGTTTAAGTCTGCATTCACTGAATTTAATTTAATAGATTATGTTCTTAATTCACATTGCGTCAAAATACTAAACGTACACCGCATCAGCTTTAGCCATTTTACCGTTTTGACTAACTGTCAGTGAGGTTGCAAGATAAGTTTAAGTTGTCACAGGAAAAAACAAAAAAAGCAAAAACCAACCTTCCTGTCTGAGATGCCAATGATAAGACAAAATCTTTTGCAATAACATTTTACTTCCCATTTGTTCAGAATAGAAAATACTGGAATTATTCTTAATATCTCAATATAATATATAATATAATACAAATCTCCCCACGCTGACACAACAAATGATTTGTTTTCAAAGAACAGAAGAAGAATTTAGCGGTTAGAAGACAATTAATTGGGAAAATTCAATGAAGTGTAACAATCCAGAGAACTTCCAGCAGCATGAAATCTCTTTTTATTGCAGACGTGTCGCTGAGCTGAGCTGCTGCTGCTTGTTTATTAAGCTGGACTCTAAATGTTTCTGCTTCCCTTCGTCTTTATATTTACTCAAGTACTCTCAGACTGCCCTCTCACATAACTACAGAGTTTCACTTTGTTAAATCTTTTTCTGTGTTGGTGTTGGTGACGTGTGTTGAGCAACATGTCATTTCACACTAAAACAGATGATACTTCCTTTTACAAACTTTCAGCAGACTTCATCGACTTGAAGATGAATCTTTTTAATCACAAACATCGTATGTTTGCTTCATGGCACAATTCAAACAGGAGTGAACGATTATTTCTTTTTCCATCACCAGCATTGTGAGCATACAGTGGCAGTTGGAAAAATAAAGTCGACTACTTTTCTTCCTTGCTGAGCAGTTTCAAGGTGACACCAGCTGCTGAAACAACTTGAATGACTGTTGAATGTACATGTAAATATCATAAATCCCACAGACTTTCTGCCGAGGGCACCAGTGCGATGCTAACTTCGGTTTTAACGTCCAGTTTCTGCAGATTTCTCACAAATACGTTTCTGAGGTGCTGTGCAGGATTTATCAAACCACCACTTCAGGCCTGATCTAGAAATTTCTCCCATCCTCACACAGTCCTGTCCATCTGCATTCTCCCCTTTCAAGTTGTCTGGCTGTCCCTTGCCCCAAAAAGTCAAACTGCAAGACAGAGAACAGAAAGAACTGGTTCAATGACACATGTGACTTGATTTTGCAAACATCAAAAACCTGTTTACAGGTCAAACCTCTTGTTCAGTGGTGTCCCGTCTGTCCACAACCATGTGCCCTCTGTCACTGAGTCTGTCAGTCCGATCCAGAACCTGTCCTCTTTCTCTACCATCTTGTCTCTCAGTGTGTGCATCAGGAATGACTGGACAGGGAAAGTTGATGAAAATTACAATATATCTATGTAACATCACTTTTATCATGTTAACTAATGCAAAAACACGACATGATAGAACAAAAGCCAGAGAGCTGAATGAAGCTGCAGCAGTGTGTTCTACCTGCTCGTCCTCGCTCTCTATCTTAACCAGAGCTCCTCCATCTCGTCTGCATCTCTCTCTGGCCTGTTCCCAGGTTAATTGATCAGTGGAGAAATAGTAGCACTGTGGTCCATTCTGCTCCCAGCCTTCTTGACATTTCCCACATGGCTCAGCTTTGAAGAGATTACAGCAACAACTTGAGTCAAGTACAACAAAACACTGTTCATATTTACAGTCAGGAAGAACTTAAAGAGTTTGAATCTGAGAGCAGCTGAGACGATAGCTCACAGGTTTAATCTGTCACTGTTTCTTTAATCAACATCAGAGGATGCAAACATGTAAGAAAAGCAACATCAGTCACTGACCAGGAGGTTGTGGACAGGGTTTCTGCACCGTCATCACTTCACAGCGTGTCTCTGTTATGAAAGAGGATAAAACGATGTCACTTCCACCAGGATCGTCTTTTATTTGAGAACCTGAACAGAGAACAAAACTCTTGGCAGAGATAATTTGAAGTTTAACCCAAAATGTGACTTACTCGTGATATTCTTTCTCATGGCTGCATTCTCATCAATCAGCTTCTGGAGATGTTCTGTAGTTTGATGGTATTTATGACCTTGTTTTAAAAAAGAAAGTCAAGTCAGTGTGTGAAACTCACATTTGGTTTTATTCAGAACTTGACGATGAACATTATCAGAGCGATGTTCACTGATATTACTAAATTACTAAAGCAATTATACCCAAAACATTGACAGCAAGTATTTTAATTAGACCTAAATTTCATCTGTTTTCATGAGTCATGTAAAGTGTTTCTATGGCGCAATGTGAATTAATAACATAATTTATCAAATTAAATTCAATGAATGCAGACTTAAACACAAACCCTATATGTTTTTCAATCTTTGCATACATTTACAGTTAAAGATACTTCAACATGCATATGATGTGTTTATTCATGGGCTTACTTAAAAAAATGTAAGATGGTTATTTGTTACTGTTTTGTTCTATCAGATTATAGAAGCCAATCTAGATTAATTTGTTTGAATAAAAATGAATAAACAAATAAAAAGAAAAAGAAACAGTAAAACTCACGGGTATAGCCAAAAGCGATGACAGCAGCAGCCAGGAGAACCACTACAGCCACTCTCTCTGCTGTGACCTTTGACCCTCCAGCTGCTTGTTGTTGGGAGCCTGTTGAACAGCAGAAGATGCAGATAGTGTGTTTGGATGTTACTTTCCCCAGTAAACCTAGTGTTTGTAAGTGGGGCAGGAGTTTCTACTAAACATACGAACTTCCTTTACTGTGGACTTTTTCCAAACAAAAATTAAAGCTGCTACAAGGAACTTTCTTTTTCTGTTGTTTCTGGCGCCCCCTCAGGACAAAAGCGGTATGACCACCACCTCCTCCTGTGGTAAAGATCTTGATCTCACTGCATTTACTTTGACAGTGTATAAAAGAACGAGAATATTTTTCATGCTATTTCTTTTTAAACACTTCTGGTTGACTTCGTGGTATTAATTGATAACTTAGATGACACTCAAACAGTTTGCTTTAGTTCCGTACCACCAGACTACCGAGCAGTCTCATTCCTCAGGCTGTGAGACTCATCGTCAGCACTCTGCCATGAAAACAACCCACATTTTTTTACTTTTTTAACCCAACAACAGTTAGAATCTGCTCCTTTAGGTCATAAAGAGGCTTCAGAATTAAATTAAGACTGTTTCTTAAATGTGCAGTATGTAAGAATTATTATGAAAAAAAAAATAGACAAATAACCACAGCAACTGCTGCTGACTGTAGCTGCAGTTTGCTAGTTAGCTCAGTTAGCCATGCAGGTGCTTTTTTGCCAGCAAGCTAACTACAGTATATGTTTCTTCAACATAATATATCAATGTCATGATGTCAAAATTGTCATTAAGTTTTTTTTTCTTACATAACAGAGCCAGTTAATCGTTCCTTGTAGCATGGTTACATTTGGATTAGAATGCAGATGAAAAAATGGAAACATGATGCTTGATGCTTTCACTTGCAACATAATGATACAGTTTATTCTGGCCTTTTTTCTTGTTTAGTTCCTCTTTTCCCTTGACATAAACTTCTTGTTTTCAACTCATTATACAGCAAACCTTGTCTCAACATCACAACGTGTTGGAATCGGGTTCATTTATTCTTTATTTGAAGCTGTAAAAAGCACAAGATATATCAACAGCACAGGCGATGACATTTTGAAAAGCCTGATTTTAAAATTACAATATAATTGCTGTAAAGGTGTGGCCACACTGTCTGTTCCGACAGTTGGGTTAGCAGTTAGCCGTGCAGCTGGCAGTCCAAACTGGGAGCCCTGGGAGCGTTGGTGTTGGTTAGCATGCTAACGTCAGTGTATGTACCTTAGCAACGCAGTACTTTAATGTCATTATGTCAGAACTATTATTAACATTCTGCTGGTAATATAAATCTATGGAATATTGATTAACACCTGTTTTTATTCTGGAAAAGTCAGAAAATTGTGGACATTGGGGCTCACTGGAGGTCAGAGTTCATGTTCCAGTTTATTTAATTATTGTTTTTACTTACCAGGCAGCTCTGCTGATGGCTCGCTGTTCAACATCTCGACTTCAGAGTACGTGGTTTCAGTCAGTGAGGAAGTCAATGATAAAGTGTAAAATAAACTTTCATGATTCACTCAAACTCTGACAAAGAACGTTTCCTAGAAAGCTCTGACTGTAAAGGCTAGATAGATAGATAGATAGATAGATAGATAGATAGATAGATAGATGGATAGATATACTCACCTGTGGCATTTCCATTTGATTGTACGAACCTAGCATTAACGTACACCACATCAGCTTCAGCCATTCTACCGTGTTGACTTACTGTCAGTGAGGTTGCAAGATAAGTTTAAGTTGTCACAGGAAAAAACAAAAAAGGCAAAAAGCAACCTTCCTGTCTGATATGCCAATGATAACACAAAAACTTTTGCAATAACATTTTACTTCCCATTTGTTCAGAATAGAAAATACTAGAATCATTCTAAATATCTCAATATGATATATAATATAATATAATACAAATCTCCCCAAGCTGACACAACAAATGATTTGTTTTCAAAGAACAGAAGAAATCAGCGGTTAGAAGACACTGAAATGGTCACACTCAGTGAAGAGTAACAATCCAGAGAACTTCCAGCAGCGTAAAATCTCTTTTCAGTGCAGATGTGTCGCTGAGCTGAGCTGCTGTAGCTTGTTTATTAAGCTGGATTCTAAATGCTTCTGCTTTCCTTTGTCTTTATATTTACTCAAGTACTGACAGACTGCCCTCTCACATAACTGCAGAGTTTCACTTTGTTAAATCTATTTCTGTGTTGGAGTTGGCGGCCATGTTGGTGTTGGTGATATGTGTTGAGCATCATGACGTCATTTCACACTAAAACAGATGATACTTCCTTAACAAATTTCCAGCAGACTTCATCGACTTGAAGATGAATCTTTTTAATTCCCAAACATCATATGTTTACTTCATGGCACAATTCAAAGAGGAGTGAAAGATTATTTCTTTTTCCATCACCAGTATGCAAAGTTTTATAAAATAAGGTCCCATGTGGCAAAATTACAAATTGGAAATGAAAAACTATGATAATACTTTAATAATATGCAAAATCAGAGACGTGTTGTATGATTTTATGAAAATAAATATGTATATATATATATCTCATTTTTTAACAGGATACACATTTATATAGGCTTTAAAGAACATTTTCAGTCTGCTTTAGCTTAATTATTCTTGACATCTGGACCTTTCCAAGATGGCACAGAAGAAGAGTTGCAAAACACAATTTTAAAGGAGTATAAGTAGAAAAAGGTCGTACAGTGACAGTTAGACACATTTTCTTCCTTGCTGAGCAGTTTCAAGTTGACACCAGCTGCTGTGACATCTTGAATGATTTTTAAATGTACATGTAAGTATCATAAATCCCAAATATTTTCTGTTAAGGGCACCAGTGTGATGCTAACTTCCAGGTTAGCCTTCATAAATACATCATCCCTGCACCTCTCTGTACCTGTAGCTTATCTTATTGAAGAAGCATTTGAAAATGTAAACAACAGTTATCAGGGGATAAAACCACTGAGCTCAAAAGTCAAACATTTTAATAACCTTCACACTGACAGAAACTTAAACATTCAAATTCAAATCAGATTGTAGTTTGGAAAGTTTAGACACTTCTATAGCGTAAACATTTAAAAGACATAAAAAAGCTCCACATGATCCTGAGATTGTTTAACAGGTTGAACGAGACTTAATCTACATTTCAGATGCACGTTGGCCGTCCAGTTACTGCTGATTTCTCACAAATGCGTTTCTGAGGTGCTGTGCAGGATTTATCAAACCACCACTTCAGGCCTGATCCAGATTTTGTTCCCATCCTCACACAGTCCTCTCCATCCACGTTCTCATTGTTGACCCCTGTCCAGTTGTCTGGCTCTCCCTTGCTCCAAAATGTCAAACTGAGAAACAGAGAACAAAAAGAACTGGTTCAATTAAACTTGTGGCTTTGATTTTGTTAATACATAAAACCTGTTTACAGGTCAAACCTCTTGTTCAGTGGTGTCCCGTCTGTCCACAACCATGTGCCCTCTGTCACTGAGTCTGTCAGTCCGATCCAGAACTTGTCCTCAGGCTCTGTCATCTTGTCTCTCAGTGTCTGCATCAGGAATGACTGGACAGGGAAAATTGATTAAAAATACAATATATCTATGTAACATCACTTTCATCATGTTAACTAATGCAAAAACACAACATGATAGAACAAAAGCCAGAGAGCTGAATGAAGCTGCAGCAGTGTGTTCTACCTGCTCGTCCTCGCTCTCTATCTTAACCAGATCTGCTCCATCTCGTCTGCATTTCTCTCTGGCCTGTTCCCAGGTTAATTTATCAGTGGAGAAATAGTAGCACTGTGGTCCATTCTGCTCCCAGCCTTCTTGACATTTGTGACATGTATCCGCTTTGAAGAGATTACAGCAAAGACTTGAGTCAAATGCAACAAAACAGTGTTCATATTGACAATCAGGAAGAAAAAAGTAACATCAGTCACTGACCAGGAAGTTGTGGACAGGGTTTCTGCACCGTCATCACTTCACAGCGTGTCTCTGTTATGAAAGAGGATAAAACGATGTCACTTCCACCAGGATCGTCTTTAAGTTGAGAACCTGAACAGAGAACAAAACTCTTGGCAGAGATAATCGGAGTTTAACCCAAAATGTGACTTACCTGTGATATTCTTTCTCATGGCTGCATTCTCATCAGTCAGCTTTGAAGATGTTTCATGGTTTGATGGTATTCATAACCTCATTTTAAAAAAGGAAGTCAAGTCAGTGTGTGGAACTCACATTTGGTTTTATTCAGAACTTGATGATTAACATTATCAGAGCGATGTTCACTGATATTACTAAATCACTAAAGTAATTATGTCCAAAACATTGACAGCAAGTATTTTAATTAGACCTAAATTTCATCTGTTTTCATGACATGAGTTAAATGTAAAGTGTTTATATGACTCAATGTGAATTAATAACATAATTTATTAAATTAAATTCAGTGAATGCAGACTCAAACACAAACCTTATATGTTTTTCAATCTTTGCATACATTTACAGTTCAAGATACTTCAACATGCATATAATGTGTTTATTCATGGGCTTACTTAAAACAATTTAAGATGGTTATTTGTTACTGTTTTGTTCTATCAGATCATAGAAGCCAATCTAGATTCATTTGTTTTTGATAAAAATAAATAGATGAATAAAAATAAAAATAAACAGTAAAACTCACGGGTATAGCCAAAAGCGATGACAGCAGCAGCCAGGAGAACCACTACAGCCACTCTCTCTGCTGTGACCTTTGACCCTCCAGCTGCTTGTTGTTGGGAGCCTGTTGAACAGCAGAAGATGCAGATAGTGTGTTTGGATGTTACTTTCCCCAGTAAACCTAGTGTTTGTAAGTGGGGCAGGAGTTTCTTCTAAGCATCCGAACTTCCTTTACTGTGGACTTTTTCCAAACAAAAATTAAAGCTGCTAAAAAGAACTTTCTTTTTGTGTTGTTTCTGGCGCCCCCTCAGGACAGAAGCAGTATGACCACCACCTCCTCCTGTGGTAAAGATCTCGATCGCACTGCATTTACTTAGACAGTGTATAAAAGAAAGAGGGAACATATTTCGCATGACATTTTTTGTTTTAAAACACTTCTGGTTGACTTTGTGGGTAAATTAAGAACTTGGACGACGGTGAAACAGTTTGTTTTAGTTCCGTACCACCAGACTACAGAGCAGTCTCATTCTTCAGGCTGTGACTCATCGTCAGCACTCTGCCATGAAAATAAGATTAAAATTCTCTACTTTTCCAACCCAAATAAGTTGGAATCTGCAAATGTAGGTCACAAAGAGGCTTCAGAATTAAATTAAGAAATTATACTCAAAACAAACCGCTAATTGCTGCTGACTGTAGCTTCCGTTTGCTAGTTAGCTCAGTTAGCCATGCAGGTGCTATAGACAAGCATGCTAACTTCAGTATATGTTTCTTTAACATAATACATAGACGCCACAATGACAAAACTGTCATCTCTTCACATCCCTTCTTTAGATCATTCAAGAATTTCCTTTTTTTGTTTTTAACCAAATGTTTCACATAGTGCAACTTTAACACAACCAGTTAATCGTTCCTTGTAGCATGGTTACATTTGGATTAGAATGCAGATGAAAAAATGGAAACGTGTTGCTTGATGCTTTCACTTGCATCATAATATTACAGTTTATTGTGGCCGTTTTTCATGTTAAGTTCCTCTTTTCTCTTGACATAAACTTCCGGTCCTCAGCTTATTTTACAGTAAACTTGCTCTCAACATCACAAAGTGTTGGAGTGGGGTTCCTTAATTCTTTATTTGCAGCTGTAAAAAGCAGAAGATATATCAACAGCACAGACAACGACATTTTTAAAAGCCTGATTTTAGAGCTACAATATAATTTCTGTGAAGATGTGGCCACACTGTCTGTTCTGACCGTTGGGTGAGCGGTTAGCCATGCAGCTGGTAGCCCAAACTGGGAGTCCTGGGAGCGTTGGTGTTGGTTAGCATACTAACTTCGCTATATACCTTAGCAACGCAATACTTTAATATCATTATGTCAGAACTGTTATCCACATTCTGCTGGTAATATATATCTATTGAACATTGATTAATACATGTTATTGTTCTTGCAAAAGTCCGAAAATTGTGAACATTGTGGCTCACTGGAGGTCAGAGTTAAGATTCCAGTTTATCTAATGATATTCTTACTGACCAGGCAGCTCTGCTGATGGTTCGCTGTTCAACATCTCAACTAGTCAGTGAAGACGTCAGTGATAAAATGTAAAATAAACTTTCATGATTCACTCAAACTCTGACAAAGAACATTTCCTAGAAAGCTCTGATTGTAAATCGCAAGCTAGATAGATAGATAGATAGATAGATAGATAGATAGATAGATAGACTTACCTGCATTAACGTACACCGCATCGTCTTCAGCCATTCTACCGTTTTGACTAACTGTCAGTGGGGCTGTAAGAGAAGTTTAAGTGGTCACAGCAAAGAAAAAAAAAAACCTTCCTGTCTTTTACTTCCCATTTGGTCAGATAAGGAAATACTGGAATTATTCTTATTATCTCAATATAATATAATATAACATAATATAATATAATATAGTATAATATAATATAATATAATATAATATAATATGATATAATATAGTATAATATAATATAATATAATATAATATAATATAGTATAATATAATATAATATAATATAATATAATATAATATAATATAAATTTCCCCACGCTGACACAACAAATTATTTGTTTCAAAGAACAGAAAAATCCTGCGGTCAGAAGTCAGTTAAATGGGGAAATTCAGTGAAGTGTAACAATCCAGAGAACTTCCAGCAGCATGAAATCTCTTTTCAGTGCAGACGTGTCGCTGAGCTGAGCTGCTGCTGCTGCTTGTTTATTAGGCTGGACTCTAAATGTTTCTGCTTTCCTTTGTCTTCATATTTACTCAAGTACTGACAGACTGCCCTCTCACATAACTGCAGAGTTTCACTTTGTTAAATCTTTTTCTGTGTTGTGTTGGTGACGTGTGTTGAGCAACATGATGTCGTTTCACACTAAAACAGATGATACTTCCTTTTACAAACTTTCAGCAGACTTCATCGACTTGAAGATGAATCTTTTTAATTCACAAACATCACATGTTTACTTCATGGCACAATTCAAACAGGAGTGAAAGATTATTTCTTTTTCCGTCACCAGCATTGTGAGCATACAGTGGCAGTTGGAAAAATAAAGTCGACTACTTTTCTTCCTTGCTGAGCAGTTTCAAGGTGACACCAGCTGCTGAAACAACTTGAATGATTTTCTGAATGTACATGTAAGTATCATAAATCCCACAGACTTTGTGCCGAGGGCACCAGTGTGATGCTAACTTCGGTTTTAACGTCCAGTTTATGCAGATTTCTCACAAATACATTTCTGAGGTGCTGTGCAGGATTTGTCAAACCACCACTTCAGGCCTGATCTAGAAATTTCTCCCATCCTCACACAGTCCTGTCCATTTGCATTCTCCCCTTTCCAGTTGTCTGGCTGTCCCTTGCCCCAAAAAGTCAAACTGCAAGACAGAGAACAGAAAGAACTGGTTCAATGACACATGTGACTTGATTTTGCAAACATCTAAAACCTGTTTACAGGTCAAACCTCTTGTTCAGTGGTGTCCCGTCTGTCCACAACCATGTGCCCTCTGTCACTGAGTCTGTCAGTCCGATCCAGAACATGTCCTCATCTTCTACCATCTTGTCTCTCAGTGTCTGCATCAGGAATGACTGGACAGGGAAAATTGATGAAAATTACAATATATCTATGTAACGTCACTTTTATCATGTCAACTAATGCAAAAACACGACATGATAGAACAAAAGCTAGAGAGCTGAATGAAGCTGCAGCAGTGTGTTCTACCTGCTCGTCCTCGCTCTCTATCTTAACCAGATCTGCTCAATCTCGTCTGCATTTCTCTCTGGCCTGTTCCCAGGTTAATTTATCAGTGGAGAAATAGTAGCACTGTGGTCCATTCTGCTCCCAGCCTTCTTGACATTTGTGACATGGCTCAGCTTTGAAGAGATTTAAGCAACAACTTGAGTCAAGTGCAACAAAGCACTGTTCATATTTACAGTCAGGAAGAACTGAAAGAGTTTGAATCTGAGAGCAGCTGAGACGATAGCTCACAGGTTTAATCTGTCACTGTTTCTTTAATCAACATCAGAGGATGCAAACATGTAAGAAACGCAGCATCAGTCACTGACCAGGAGGTTGTGGACAGGGTTTCTGCACCGTTATCACTTCACCGCGTGTCTTTGTTATGAAAGAGGATAAAACGATGTCACTTCCACCAGGACCGTCTTTTATTTGAGAACCTGAACAGAGAACAGAACTCTTGGCAGAGATAATTGGAGTTTAACCCAAAATGTGACTTACCTGTGATATTCTTTCTCATGGCTGCATTCTCATCAGTCAGCCTTTGAAGATGTTTCATGGTTTGATGGTATTCATAACCTCATTTTAAAAAAGGAAGTCAAGTCAGTGTGTGAAACTCACATTTGGTTTTATTCAGAACTTGATGATTAACATTATCAGAGCGATGTTCAGTCAAATTACTAAATTACTAAAGCAATTATACCCAAAACATTGACAGCAAGGTTTTTAATTAGACCTAAATTTCATCTGTTTTCATGACATGAGTTAAATGTAAAAGTGTTTCTATGGCGCAATGTGAATTAATAACATAATTTATCAAATTAAATTCAATGAATGCAGACTTAAACACAAACCCTATATGTTTTTCAATCTTTGCATACATTTACAGTTAAAGATACTTCAACATGCGTATAATGTGTTTATTCATGGGCTTACTTAAAAAATGTAAGATGGTTATTTGTTACTGTTTTGTTCTATCAGATTATAGAAGCCAATCTAGATTAATTTGTTTGAATAAAAATGAATAAACAAATAAAAATTAAAATTAACAGTAAAACTCACGGGTATAGCCGAAAGCGATGACAGCAGCAGCCAGGAGAACCACTACAGCCACTCTCTCTGCTGTGACCTTTGACCCTCCAGCTGCTTGTTGTTGGGAGCCTGTTGAACAGCAGAAGATGCAGATAGTGTGTTTGGATGCTACTTTCCCCAGTAAACCTAGTGTTTGTAAGTGGGGCAGGAGTTTCTACTAAACATACGAACTTCCTTTACTGTGGACTTTTTCCAAACAAAAATTAAAGCTGCTACAAGGAACTTTCTTTTTCTGTTGTTTCTGGCGCCCCCTCAGGACAAAAGCGGTATGACCACCACCTCCTCCTGCGGTAAAGATCTTGATCTCACTGCATTTACTTTGACAGTGTATAAAAGAACGAGAATATTTTTCATGCTATTTCTTTTTAAACACTTCTGGTTGACTTCGTGGTATTAATTGATAACTTAGATGACACTCAAACAGTTTGCTTTAGTTCCGTACCACCAGACTACAGAGCAGTCTCATTCCTCAGGCTGTGAGACTCATCGTCAGCACTCTGCCATGAAAACAACCCACATTTTTTTACTTTTTTAACCCAACAACAGTTAGAATCTGCTCCTTTAGGTCATAAAGAGGCTTCAGAATTAAATTAAGACTGTTTCTTAAATGTGCAGTATGTAAGAATTATTATGAAAAAAAAAATAGACAAATAACCACAGCAACTGCTGCTGACTGTAGCTGCAGTTTGCTAGTTAGCTCAGTTAGCCATGCAGGTGCTTTTTTGCCAGCAAGCTAACTACAGTATATGTTTCTTCAACATAATATATCAATGTCATGATGTCAAAATTGTCATTAAGTTTTTTTTTCTTACATAACAGAGCCAGTTAATCGTTCCTTGTAGCATGGTTACATTTGGATTAGAATGCAGATGAAAAAATGGAAACATGATGCTTGATGCTTTCACTTGCAACATAATGATATAGTTTATTCTGGCCTTTTTTCTTGTTTAGTTCCTCTTTTCCCTTGACATAAACTTCTTGTTTTCAACTCATTATACAGCAAACCTTGTCTCAACATCACAACGTGTTGGAATCGGGTTCATTTATTCTTTATTTGAAGCTGTAAAAAGCACAAGATATATCAACAGCACAGGCGACGACATTTAGAAAAGCCTGATTGTAAAGTTACAATACAGTTGCTGTTAAGCTGTGGCCATGCTGTCTGTTCTGACAGTCGGGTTAGCGGTTAGCAGCTGGTAGCCCAAACTGGGAGTCCTGAGAGCGTTGGTGTTGGTCAGCATGCTAACGTCAGTGTATGTACCTTAGCAACGCAATACTTTAACATCATTATGTCAGAACTATTATTCACATTCTGCTGGTAATATATATTTGTGGAATATTGATTAACACCCATTTTTATTCTGGAAAAAGTCAGAAAATTGTGAACATTGTGGCTCACTGGAGGTCAGAGTTCATGCTCCAGTTTATTTAATGATATTCTTGCTTACCAGGCAGCTCTGCTGATGGCTCGCTGTTCAACATCTCGATTTCAGAATACGTGGTTTCAGTCGGTGAGGAAGTCAATGATAAAGTGTAAAATAAATTTTCATGATTCACGCAAACTCTGACAAAGAACATTTCCTAGAATGCTCAGATTGTAATAGCAAAAAGATAGATAGATAGATAGATAGATAGATAGATAGATAGATAGATAGATAGATACTCACCTGTGGCATTTCCATTTGATTTTATGAATCTAGCATTAACGTACACTGCATCAGCTTCAGCCATTCCACCGTTTTGACTAACTGTCAGTGAGGTTGCAAGAGAAGTTTAAGTTGTCACAGGAAAAAACAAAAAAGGCAAAAAGCAACCTTCCTGTCTGAGATGCCAATGATAACACAAAAACCTTTGCAATAACATTTTACTTCTCATTTGTTCAGAATAGAAAATACTAGAATCATTCTAAATATCTCAATATGATATATAATATAATATAATACAAATCTTCCCAAGCTGACACAACAAATGATTTGTTTTCAAAGAACAGAAGAATATAGTGGTTAGAAGACAATTAATTGGGAAAATTCAATGAAGTGTAACAATCCAGAGAACTCTCAGCAGCATGAAATCTCTTTTCAGTGCAGACGTGTCGCTGAGCTGCTGCTGCTTGTTTATTAAGCTGGACTCTAAATGTTTCTGCTTTCCTTTGTCTTTATATTTACTCAACTACTGACAGACTGCCCTCTCACATAACTGCAGAGTTTCACTTTGTTAAATCTATTTCTGTGTGGAGTTGGCGGCCATGTTGGTGTTGGTGATATGTGTTGAGCATCATGACGTCATTTCACACTAAAACAGATGATACTTCCTTTACAAACTTCCAGCAGACTTCATCGACTTGAACATGAATCGTTTTATTTCATAAACATCATATGTTTACTTCATGGCACAATTCAAACAGGAGCGAAAGATTATTTCTTTCTCCATCACCAGTATGCAAAGTTTTATAAAAATAAGGTCCCATGTGGCAAAATAACAAACTGGAAATGAAAAACTATGATAATATTTTAATAATATGCAAAATCAGAGACGTGTTGTATGATTTTATGAAAATAAATATGTATATATATATATCTCATTTTTTAACAGGATACACATTTATATAGGCTTTAAAGAACATTTTCAGCCTGCTTTAGCTTAATTATTCTTGAGTTGTTGACCTTTCCAAGATGGCACAGAAGAAGAGTTACAAAACACCATTTTAAAGAAGTAAATAAAAGTAGAAAAGGGTCGTACAGTGACAGTAAACACATTTTCTTCCTTGCTGAGCAGTTTCAAGGTGACACCAGCTGCTGTGACATCTTGAATGATTTGTGAATGTACATGTAAGTATCATAAATCCCAAATAATTTTTGCCGAGGGCACCAGTGTGATGCTAACTTCCAGGTTAGCCTTCATAAATACGTCATCCCTGTACCTCTCCGTACCTGTAGCTTATCTTATTAAAGAAGCATTTGAAAATGTAAACAACAGTTATCAGGGGATGAAACTACTGAGCTCAACAGTCAAACATTGTAATAACCTTCACACTGACAGAAACTTAAACATTCAAATTCAAATCAGATTGTAGATTTGGAAAGTTGTGACACTTCTATAGCATAAACATTTATAAACATAAAAAGCTCCACATGATCCTGAGATTGTTTAACAGGTTGAACGAGACTTAAGCTATATTTCAGATGCACGTTGGCTGTCCAGTTTCTGCTGATTTCTCACAAATACGTTTCTGAGGTGCCGTGCAGAATTTATCAAACCAACACTTCAGGTGTGATCCAGATTTTTCTCCCATCCTCACACAGTCCTCTCCATCAACGTTCTCATTGTTGACCCCTTTCCAGTCATCTGGCTCTCCCTTGCTCCAAAATGTCAAACTAAGAGACACAGAACAGAAAGTACTGGTTCAATGAAACTTGTGACTTTGATTTTGCAAACACCAAAACCTGTTTATAGGTCAAACCTCTTGTTCAGTGGTGTCCCGTCTGTCCACAACCATGTGCCCTCTGTCACTGAGTCTGTCAGTCCGATCCAGAACTTGTCCTCAGGCTCTGTCATCTTGTCTCTCAGTGTCTGCATCAGGAATGACTGGACAGGGAAAATTGATTAAAAATACAATATATCTATGTAACATCACTTTCATCATGTTAACTAATGCAAAAACACGACAACAAAAGCCAGAGAGCTGAATGAAGCTGCAGCAGTGTGTTCTACCTGCTCGTCCTCGCTCTCTATCTTAACCAGATCTGCTCCATCTCGTCTGCATCTCTCTCTGGCCTGTTCCCAGGTTAATTTAACAGTGGAGAAATAGTAGCACTGTGGTCCATTCTGCTCCCAGCCTTCTTGACATTTGTGACATGTATCCGCTTTGAAGAGATTACAGCAAAGACTTGAATCATGTGCAACAAAACAGTGTTCATATTTACAGTCAGGAAGAAAAAAGCAACATCAGTCACTGACCAGGAGGTTGTGGACAGGGTTTCTGCACCATTATCACTTCACAGCGTGTCTCTGTTATGAAAGAGGATAAAACGATGTCACTTCCACCAGGATCGTCTTTTATTTGAGAAGCTGAACAGAGAACTAAACTCTTGGCAGATAATTGGAGTATAACCCAAAATGTGACTTACCTGTGATATTCTTTCTCATGGCTGCATTCTCAACCGTCAGCTTCTGGAGATGTCCCGTGGTTTGATGGTATTCATAACCTCATTTTAAAAAAGAAAGTCAAGTCAGTGTGTGAAACTCACATTTGGTTAATTACTCAGAACTCGGTGACGAGCATTAACAGAGCAACGTTCACTCAAATTAATAAATTACTAAGGCAATTATACCCAAAACTTTGACAGCAAGTATTTGAATTAGACCTAAATGTTCAACTATTTTCTATCCTTTATATTGAAGATATTTCAAAGAATCAGCTTGAATCAAATCACTTGAAGTCACTGTTTTAAGCACATTTTGAGTGTATTTTTTGTTGCACTCTCATTTTTAAGACAGCTCTGTATGTCACCTGCAAGTGAGGCCACAAGTTATTTTCTTCAAAATGATCATCAGATTGTAGAAGTCAATGTAAATTAAATTGTTTTTTCTTTTAAAAACTGTAAAACTCACAGATATAGCCAAGAGCGATGACAGCAGCAAGCAGGAGAGCACTGAGTACCACTACAGCCACTCTCTCTGCTGTGACCTTTGACCCTCCAGCTGCTTGTTGTTGAGAGCCTGTTGAAGAGCAGAAGATGCAGATAGTGTGTTTGGTTGTTACCTTCCACTGTAAACCTAGTGTTTGTAAGTGGGGCAGGAGCTGCTCCGTTCAATTTCTCACAGTTGAAAACGGTTTACATGACCTACATGTCAAAAACTAAGTAAGTATGTGTGATTTACTTCACGAGCAGGGACCGCAACACTTTAATGAAATGAGGAAATTGTTGGCTGAATTGATGTGAGGTGATGGAGAAGTTGTAAATTAGGCCCATATGAGTCTGTGTGCAGAGGACTGGGTGAGAGAGGAAGAAAAGATGGTGAGTAGATGTGAAACGAGCGAGGATTTAGATTTGCACCAGGTAGATGTTGTTTGTATTAGTGTTTTTTCATTTGAACACACGAAGTTCCTTTACAGTGAACTTTTTCCAACCTAAAATTAAAGCTGCTAAAAGAAATTTCCTTTTTGTGTTGTTTCTGGCACTCCCTCAGGACAAAGGTGGTATGACCACCACCTCCTCCTGTGGTAAACATCTCGATTTCACTGCATTATATTTAAGAGTATATAAAAGAATTTTTTAAATTTTCTTTTTCTTTTTAAACCCTTCTGGCTGGCGTTTGTGGGATTAAGTATTTGGATGACGCTGAAACAGTTTGTTTTAGTGCTGTACCACCAGACTACAAAGCAGTCTCATTCTTCAGGCAGCACTCTGCCATGAAAATAACCTCAATTTCATTACTTTTCCAACCCAATAAAAGTTGGAATTTACTTATGTAGGTCATGAAGAGGCTTCAGAATTTAATAAAGACTGTTAAAATTGCAATACGTTAGAATTATTATGAAATGACACTCAAAACAAAGAGGAGGTACCGAATATCAAAGTAACCGCTAATTGCTGCTAGCTGTAGCTGCCATTTGCTAGTTAGCTCAATTAGCCATGCATTAGTGGTCTGGACCGTGTGCTTGGTGATAACACCGTTAGCACTGGTGCTTTGGACCAGCGTGCTCACTTCAGTATAAATTTATTCAACATGATACGTCCATGTGAAAACGTCAAAACTGTCATCTCTTCATATTCTGTCAATAATTTAAGTTATTTTTCTCACATAATAGAGCCAGTTAATCGTTCCTTGTAGCATGGTTAAATTTGGATTAGAATGAGGATGAAAAGATGGAAACATGATGTTTGTTGCTTTTACTTGCAACATAATAATACAGATTATTTTGGCCGTTTCTCATGTTTAGTTCCTCTTTTTTTTTCCGACCCAGACTTCCTGTCCTCAGCTCATTGTACAGTAAATTTCCTCTCAAGATTTCAACATGTTGGAATGGGGTTCCTTTATTCTAGTTTTGCAACTGTAAAAAGCACAACGACATTTCAACACCAAAGGCAACAACGCTTTAAAAAGCCTGATTGAAGCTGAAGCTGCAGCATAAGATGTCAAAAAATCAAAGGCTTTTCACTGAAATTATATTTTAACTCTAACTCTCTTTAACGTGTACTATATAAAGTGTTTATATAAAAATGGTGGTTAATGTGTCAAGAGGATACAATATGGACAGCCTGGATCTTATAAGATCCAGTTTGCGGTTGTATACAACCGCAAACTTTCTCTTTCTTTCTTTCTTTCTTTCTTTCTTTCTTTCTTTCTTTCTTTTTAATCTGGTTTTTAATCCGAGCTAACTGAGTCATTGTTCTGATTTTATTTCATTACTGGCTACGGGCTTTTCTCCAATTTCATGCAATTGTTGCTTTTTTTAACCTGTGATTTTTTACATTCCTTTATTCTTGTCTTTGCTGAGCACTTCAGGCAGCATCTTTGCATGCACGGTGGTATTTAACTTAGGTTTTCTATTATGTCAGAATTGACGATTAAATCATGCACAATAAAATCTATCTGGGGAATTTTAATGTTTCAACAGAGTCTCATGTTTCCAAAGAACGAGCACTCCATCAACAGCCAGATGAAGAAAGCCTGTTGAATAATACATGTTTTTATTCTGGAAAAAGTAAGACAAATTCGTTCATGTTGCAGTTTATCTAATGATTTAGATAAGTTTTATGCCTACCTGCTGATGGCTCGGTCTTCAAAATCTTGACTTCGGCGTAAGTGGATTCATTTGGTGAGGAAGTCACTGATAAAGTGTAGAAAGTTTTATGAGTCACTCAAAATCTGACACAAGAACATTTCCAAGAAAGCTGCGATAGCAAATGACAAAAATAAATGCACAGACAGACAGACAGACAGACAGACAGGCTCACCTGTGGCTTTTTCCTTTGATTTTGTGAACTTAACATCGGAGTACACCACATCAGCTTCAGTCATTTTACCGTTTTGACTAACCACCAATAAGAGAAGTTGTCACATCAAATAACTGTCACAGCGGAAAAAGAAACAGCCTTCCTGTTTGTCTGACCTACCAATAAAAACACCCATCATTTGCAATAACAGTTCATTACCCATTAGTTCGGAAGTGAAAATACGAAAATTATTCTTAAAATCACAATACGATATAATATAATATAATATAATATAATATAATATAATATGATATAATATAATATAATACAATATGATATAATATGATATAATATTATATCATATTATATTATACAATATAATGTAATATAATGTGATATGATATATTATATATATAAAAACATCGTTTTTAAAGAACATAAATGTTTTGGCCAATAAATAAGTAACTCAAACAGTAGTTGGAGTTTGCTTTAAAAAAAAAGGGCCTTTACTTAAGAAAAAGTGAATATATCAGATATGCTTTGCACTATTTCCAAAATCAAGAATTAATTTTCACACTGAAAAATAGGTGGTTTCTTAGCTTTAAACTGAGAACGTAAATCTCAAGAATGTAGACTAATGCTCGATGGAATATTCTATTTAAACTGTGAAGTCAATAAAACCTCTGTAATTTAATATTTGTGAATTTTACAGGTCATTTTTTAAAGACTGAAGCCTTTTTAAAAGCCATAAGAGCTTAAAATAAGGCACGAGAAATTTGAAAATGAAAAAAGGGAATTAGATAGTTGGTATTTAGTTATATTGAAGTCTGTTTTTTATGTAAATGATCAAAGTAAAAAATAATATAAAACAATTGACCTTCTCTTCCTCGGATGTGACAAAATGAGGCGTCGCACGAATTTTATCCAATCCGCTTACACAACTAATGACAGAACCACATGGGAGCCAATCAAACGCACGTAATTACTGAAGAAGTAGTTTGACAGCCAATCAAACGCCGTATTTCCCAGTAGAGGGCGGGGTTTAATCCTTATCGCAAAAAGGAGGCGGTGGCGCTTCCTTTCCTGGCCAACTTGGCTCAAGTGTCACTAGAGCGACCCAGACAGACTTTAATAAAGTTTCTGCTCCGGTGCTCTCCTGGTCCAGACATGGCCCCCAGCACGCAGATGAAAGAGGCAATAGCCGATGTGCAGGAGGGGATCCGTGCCATCCTGCTCGGACCACCCGGAGCCGGGAAGGGCACTCAGGTGAGAGAGGGACAACCGGGCGAGCTAACAGAGCTAGCTGCTAGCTGCTAGCTGCTAAGTGTTAGCTTTGACAAACAGCGTTCAGCGCATGGCCGGACTCCTAGCTAATGCTAATGCTAACTTGCCTGGGTTTACCTGATTCCATCTGTCAGAGAAACACAGCTCATGTCTGACTCAGTTAAGGTTGTATTATTCTGTAATGTGTCCGTCAGTTTCACGAGGAAAAGGAAAGATGTGTGTTTGAACGCTTGTTTTTAAGTTTCACGATGAAGTTAGCAGTTTATACCCCAGTGTGAAAAGTTAGCATCTGTCGCCTTCTCTGTTCTCGTCTGTTGTTCACAGACTTTATCTAGTAAAAGTGTTTCCTGCTCTTGCAATGCGACCATCAATCAGTGTTTACTCCCAGTCTGTCATATTTAATTAGATATATTTGGGTGTAGATTGTTAGTCTGACAAACAGAACAGTTTAGGTAGTTTATTATGTGCTTCTTCATTGTAAGATAACCAACAGAATGTTGTTCAAGAAAAATAATCGCTAATAATTAAATCATCATAATGGACTCATCAGCAACAACTTATCTGTTGGAGCATGGACTAGCAGGTGAAGCATCAGCAGGCAGAACTACAGTACAGTGGTGTTAGCCTGCAGTCTGAATCCTGAACTTATGTATGTAAAGTACACAAGTGTATAATGAATGTAAAATACACGAGTACAAGTGAAAGCTTAGGTTGAACTTGGTCAGGATCATCCTATCAAACCAGTGCTTCAGGTAGACCCTGTCTTTTCAGAATGGATTTAATCAGGATGTAACATTATGTATTTTAAAACTGGTAAAAATGTGGAATAAAAAAAAAATATGTCGGCTAGGAGTCAGTCCAATAAACAGATGACAAGAATCAATAGACATTTACAGGAAAAGAAAAAATCTTAATCTCAGAGTTGAGATTAATCTGTGATGCAATGTAAGAAACTACAATTTACTCAAGTACTGTACTTGTGTACAATTTGGAGGAAAAATGCTTCAGTATTTCCATTTTCTGCAGTGCTGATCAGCTTTTACTTGTGACATCAGATAGGGAAGTGTTGACCACTCGCAGAGAACGGTTGCTCCATCACAGCCCAACTACTGATTTGTTTTATTTTATTGGCAATCAGAAAATACATAGACCAATAATCAGAAAAAATGCTGAATATCGGCCTCAACAACCGGCCACACTGATAATCGGTCCAATACTGACCAATATTAATGCGCATTTTTTTTGTTTGAAGTACAGACAGTTCTGAATAACAAAGATAATCTTGGAAGACGTCCATTTTTTTTAGGAGCAACAGTCCTGAAGCACATAGTCATCTTTGGCCTGTAACAATCCAGTTTCATAATCATAATATTCCGAATTATTTGTGTTGCAACGTTCCAGGAGACAGAAATGTGACAAACAAAGAAATGTCACAGTGACCTCCTTCAGTCCGTCGTGTTACATCTTCACATTGTACTCTCAGTGTCACATGCGTGTTGACGTGCACAGACACGTGCTCTGGCATTACTTTTGTGTCTTCAGTCCTTTCTTTCTTTCACCAATGAGTCTTCCTTTCTGTCAGCGAAACACTCACTTATTAAATCCCATGAGATTCACTTGTTTTAAATGAATTAATTCAGGTCTATAGATCCTAAATCGATGACTTGATCAACAAAAAATAATAATTATTAAAAATGAATAGTACAAAACCCAAAGAATACTCATATAATGTCATAAATAACAAAGAAAAGCAGCAAAGTCTCACATTTAAGAAGCCGGAACCAGCAAATGTTTTACATTTTCTCTGGGAGAATGACTGAAACGATCCATCGATTATTCAGAAAAGCTGAGAATTGTTTTATTTTGAGATCATTAAATAGGCTGATTGCTGCAGTTCTACACCTCATGCCAATCATCTATGATATGACTACAATGACATTACCGGTAATTGATCAAATTTACTGGAGAGTCTTGGTTTCACTTTAGTTTGCTTGATGAAAAGAGATGCTGTTCACTTTAACTATCAGGCTCATCAGCCGAAAGGTGGTTTGGATTAAGTTCAGTGTGGCTGCGTCGCTATAATCAGATTTATAATCTCTGCTGCTGAAAACTCTTTGGCCTCAAAGCTAAAACAATCACATTTTTCTCATGCTTTTACCAGCCAGCAGTGCAGGTGGTTGGCTCTCTGACAGCGTCAGTGGGTAGAACAGAGTTGAAATCCACTGCCAAACTTTTTATTCATTTGTCTGTTTGGTTCTGACAATTTAAACCTCTGATCATTTAGTATTTAACAGGAATGATCTCTCTCCTCTCCCCGCAGGCCCCTCGGCTGGCGGAGAAGTACTGTGTTTGCCACCTGGCCACCGGAGACATGTTGAGGGCGATGGTGGCTTCGGGCTCCGAGCTCGGCAAGAGGCTCAAGCAGACCATGGACGCTGGCAAACTGGTAAAAAAAAAATCTCTGCTCATCTGCTTCTCATGGTCTCTGTGTGTATTTTTCTTCCTCTGCTCCTTTGTCCTCTCTGAAGCTCCGTGTTGACATTACAGCCTCTTGTGTTCAGTCCCACATGACCACTTCCCTCGTGTTTATTTGTCTTCAGTGACATTTTGACACCAAGATGGCTTCCACTGATTTTGAAGACAAGTTCCTGAACTGTGAGACAGCAGATGTATTCGTCTCTGCAAGTTGGTGCTCAGCCATACACAGAGAAAAGTAATACTAATTGAAATATTTGCATAAAGCGGAACCTGCTAATGGAGGCAAAATTGCAGGTTAAATGACTGATTTAATTTAGCCTGTACCTTGTTTATTGAATGAAACAGTGGGTTTTTATTAATCCTGTACAGAGTGTTAGATCTCACGTTTCTGCACATTCAGAGCCTGCATCTCCTGTGCTCACCCAGCACCCTGTTCCTAATCGATATATAAATTAAGTTGTCAAAATATGAGAAAATGGCTGTCTGTGTTTTGCGCTACAGTTCATCACCAGAACACAGTTTTAGCTGTGAGAGGCGTTGTTTCTTTGTTGTTTGGGCAGTAAGTCTGTAAATGTTCGCCAAGTGTCTTTCTACAAAATCACAGATAAGTTCAAACTTGAACGATTCTTTATGTTGCAACTTTACGTCTGTTTCGTTTGAATTTTCTATCCCTCTCCTGTCCTGGCGATTTGTTTATGATCTGCTAAGGCTTGGGCTTAAAAAACACTTAATTAGGGTTAAGAGAAAAAAAAACAGCGTTTGGCTTTTAAATGCCAGTTTTGGTCGACACAATCACAGATGGAGTTAGTGGTGGTAGTATTTGTCTTCTTATGGCTCTGTCTTCTTTTTGGCTTATTTCTAAGAGTGACAAGAAATGAGGTGAAAGAGAGAGAGGGATGATGACCTGTAGAAGAGGGCTACAAAAAAAAAACACCCAGTGTTGTCGTCCTTATGTCCTTTAAGAATGTCCAGAGGTGTGACTCAAACTGCAGTCGACCGTTCAGCAGCATTGCTGGCTTTAATAACACCGACACCATCTCCTCCACATCCTGATATGACAGGCGGCTAACAATGGAGATATTCCATATTTGGTACAAATGTCCACCGTGGATGTATCTAAGGTTTGCAGTAACATAAACTGCTAACATTATATCCTGGCGACTGAGCTGGCATTATTTCGATGCCTCGTGTTTTTGCAGGCATGGTGTAAGCGCCTCGATGTGAAAAAACCTCAACTCAGAGCAGATAAAAAAGGCCTGACGCCATTCTCAAGCTGTCCCTGACTCATCAACCAGGCGTCCAAGCAGGTGGCACTCCCTGTGATTTCCCTTATCGTTTTCTCGTGTCCAGCGTACTTTTTGGTAACAGCCTCTCGCGCTTCATTAGAGCCAGAGCTCTTTTTTACGCAGATGTTGCATTTATTTTGTCGACTAACTAGGAAGATAACTACTTCTGCCCGGCCAAAATGAGAGGTACAGGTCTGCGAGTTTGCTTCCCTGCAAAATCATCTTTATGCTGAGGACACGTAATTCATTGGGTGCCTAACAATAATTAAAAAAAGAAGCACAATGTGACCTTTCATAACATTTCTATTCCCTAGTTGTGTGTGTGTTCTATATCTGTGTGCGGGAACAGTACTGTATCTGTATCTTTATGCACTTTGTTTCATAACCTGCTCTCCTCCTGTGACTAATTTCTCATTTCCTCGGAGCTGTTTGCTCAAAAATCCACTGCATCAACAAGTCTGTTTGTTATGCTTCAGATACAATGACTCCTTTTATTGCAATGAAGGAAACTCACTGCGTAGCACACGTATCAGATGCAACTGAACTGTGTCAACATGTTGTGTTGTTGTTGTGACTTGCAGGTCAGCGATGAGATGGTCGTGGAGCTCATAGAGAAGAACCTGGACACGTCAGCCTGCAAAAAAGGCTTCCTGCTGGACGGGTTCCCTCGCACAGTCAAACAAGCGGAGATGGTCAGAATTTAATTTGATTTTGTTGCTTTGCTGCTGTTATGTGAAACAAAATCACGCTGAGTAAAACTGATTAGGTCACAAAAGACGGAGCCAGACTGTCTTCAGTCTTTGTGTCTGCGTCCGGGCTTTAGCTCCACACACGATATTCATGAGTGGGATTTATCTTCTCATTAAACCCTCGAAAAGAGAGTAAAGAATCACCTTTTCTCAAAATTTGGAACCATTTTTTTAAGTTTGTTGGTTTTAGATTTAATTTACATACATGTAGAGCTACAACAATGAATCAATTAGTTTTGAACTCTGAAATTTATTGGCAAGTAATTTATTGGTTAATTTGTTCAACTGAATATATCTGAGTTGTGGAAAAAACATCTAAGTACGTCATCTTAGGCTTATGGAAACACTGACCGACAATTTTCACCATTTTCTGACATTTTATAGACTGTATAACTATCAATTAATTGAGAATATAATCCACAATTTAACTCTCCATGAAAGTAGTTAGTAGTTGCAGAAACACTTGAATTACTTTTCTTTGACAGTTCACACTAAAAGCACAATTTAAAAAGCGGCTACAGTAGTGTTTAAATATCATCTTGCACACTTTCGCTATTTTGAATAAAACATCTAAATGACTTTACAGGATCAGAAAGTTCTGTTGCAAATTATACACTGGCACTGCATTATTGCAAAAGCTATGCTCCTTTTTGGGAGACAGGTGGCAGTCTTTCACAGTCAAAATACAATACTTTCACTGTCTTTTTTCTTTATGGGTTGAAATAATCAGTGAAATGCTAAAAAAAAAAAAAAAAAAAAATGTATAGCCCAGAATGCACTTTCACAATTTCTTTTTTTTTTTTTCTGTATCAAAAGCAAAAACGGCTTCATGAAAGATTAGTGGGAATGGGTTTTTACTAAAATGTGATCAAATATAATGTAATAGTTTAATTTATTAGTTTAAGGTCCTCAATATTTGTGTTTCGAAATTTACATTTTTATCTTTATTCTAATAGTTCTGATTATATTTTCTATTAAAATTATTTTATTCTTCTATATTTTGAGACTATGTCCCTCTCTACTGCTGTGTTATCTGTGAATTTCCCCCAAGGTTCATCAATAAAGGAACATCTTATCTTTTCTCATCTTATCTTAATTCGGCCCTACAGCAATACATTTTTATATCATTTCTCTTTTTAGACATTCAGTCATCAGGAAAGAAAGGGAGAGCTTCTTGTACTGAACCACAGATATCGGGCATGCCGTATGTTTGACTCCCTCTGTGTTTTGCGTCTTCCAGCTGGACGACTTGTTGGACAAGCGACAGGAGAAGCTGGACTCTGTGATCGAGTTCGCCGTCGACGACTCTCTGTTGGTCCGCAGGATCTGTGGCAGGTAGGAGCGAGAGAGAGAATTAATTATTCAAGACCGGAGAAAGGATTCAATCTGTTTCATATCCCTATGATGCCTCTTTTCCTTTTGGCCGAGAAGCTTCTCATTCTGTCCGCGTGTTGCATCCAGCTGGGCAGGTGGGCTGATTCATGTGAACAGAAGAGTCTGGGACAGTGAGATAATGCTTGAGAGAAGTGGAGCGTGAAAGCATGCGATTAGCAGCGAAGGTGGCCTGAAGGGTTTAGAGAGCGTCCCACAGCTGGAAGGTCGCAGGTTGAATTCTTAAAGAAGTCGACGTGCCCGTCCCTGATGAAATGTGCTAAATACTGGATCTGCTCAGAGCCTGATTGTACTTTTTAAACTGTGAGGGGAAACTTTTCCTGGAGCTCAAAAGAGACACGTGTATATACCGAAACAAATCAATAACTCAAGCTACAGCTCATGAGTGATGCACATTAACAGTTGATTTTATTGTGATGAATAATTGCCGTGATATTAGGAGTGGCATCTCTTCTAAGAACCAGGAAACAATAAATCAGTTCAAAGTTAAGTGTGATCTGATAGATAAGTACACACAGCTCCGTTAAAACGTTAAAGAGGTTCATAAAGCTTTCAAGAAGTCACAGCAGTCGTCATATCAACATTTCAGAACTAAATCAGTCAGCAGTCCCTGTGTGCTTTCAGTTGTGTTGACGTCGATCAATTGAAAACCGTCTTGACGGTGCTGACCTTTAAAAGAAATTGGAGACAAATGGTGAAGCCACTCTTAATTTTATATATCCACCAGCTGATTTATGTCTAGTGCTCACTGCGGTGGCACAATTGAAATGGATGTGTGTGCTGGATGTGAAAGTAAAAATGTTAGAGTGGGACAAATAAAGGTGACGAGAGTTATTCAGTCTTAAAACAGCAGCGTGAAACTGTTTCTGATGCAGGTTTGACAGACAGAAATACTGTTCATGTTCCCCTTTTATCCGCCATCGCAGCATGGATATGAAAGGACTGTGTAGTCATTAAAGGAACAGTTCGACCAATAATGAAAGTTGAGTCATTATCTCCTCACCCTCATGCCGATGGAAAGTCAGGTGAAGTTTAATAGTTCACAGAACATTTGTATAGTTTCACAACAAAGTGGCACTGACGCATTCTTCTAAGCAACTGACGTGGCTGTGGAAATCTTTACTGTTGCTGCTTAGGAAGTGTTGGCGTGTAGCCCATTGGAAAAAAATCTTAGAAATCCATGGTTTCTGTAAATATATCATCAGATGTAATGGCAGACAAGCTAACAAGCTAATAGCAGCAGTTGTAGCTTTTTATTTAAGCTCCAGTTGAAGCTATCTGTCTACCAGGAAACTCTGCAGAAGGAAAAAAAACAGAAAGCGTTTTTTTTCCTGCCAGCTGACAAAGACGCCATTCTCAACACTGTGCTGCCAGACGTGAACTCACTCGTGTCTAGATGTGGATAACCTGGGTTGACTTATGGAGTTGATTACTGCCGTCGCGTGACTGTTTCATGTGATTGAGATTGTAAGTTTTAAGATTAGGCCAGATAACGTAAAGATATCCAGAGTGCATTCAACGTTGCTTCGTAGTACCGGCCTCTGGTTTTGTCCTTAACCTCACCCTGTTCAGTGGGTCTGTGTTTTTCCACAAGCAAATCAAGCAGCAAACCAGCAGCAGCCACTCATTTCACAAAGACGCTCTGATAAATTTGCCGTCCCACTTTCTGGTGGAACCTGGCACGGATTCACTTATGTAAGCTCTACAGGTTGAGGCAAAAGAGGGAACTGAAGAGAAAGTCGCAAAAACCTTCTAACGACTTAATTGGCAGTGTGTTGTTTTTGTTGTTGTTTCCTGGTACGTTTCCATCTCTGCCTCCGCTGTGCCACAAATCATTATTTATGTAACGGTTTAATACGACATGCTGCGCTCTGATTTTAGGCTGACCCACACATTTCAGAGACCTTCAGCTGAACACGCGCTTTAGAAAAAGCGTGTGCTGGGAAATCATTCAGCGCGTTTATCGCAGCACAGTGTTTATCCTTTTTTCTCCACAATGCAATATTCGTCGACACACTCGATGTAAGATTTTGTAAAGGGCCATCTTTGTGTCGACGGGGGTTCTTTTGTGAGGAAGAGAAGGCCTGCTGCTGCTGCCGTTTGAAGCCCAAGTAGGACAAGGGCAGCGTGTGGGCCGTGAAAAGGACAGTTAAGTAGTTAGTGAGTCACTGTGGCTATGTAACCCTCATCTGTCCTCCTCCTCTGCTCTCACTCTTGATTCCTTTTCTGTCCTTGTCCTGTCCTCCTCACCGTCTCCCCTCCATTTCCCCAGACTAATTCATCAGCCGAGTGGCCGCTCCTACCACGAGGAGTTTAACCCCCCCAAAGAGCCCATGAAGGATGACGTAAGTAGTTTCGTTATCAACCCACTTAGAAACCACTTCTGTTGAAACTGCCTCCTACCTAAAATCACTGCCAGGCTGGAAATTGGTGACAATCAGCCAGCTTCAGACTTAAGTGCTTTGACGCATTCAGAATGTATAAAATGTTTGGGACATTCACTCTAGAGTTAAATACGCGGAGATGTTTGTGTGTAAAGCCATCGTCCTTTGACTCATCTTGTTAACTCTAAATGCGTCGCAAAGGAGTTGATTTACAGGAAGACAATCAGGACTATTTGGGAAGATGTCTTTTGAACATCCAGTTTATTTTACTCCATTAGAGAAGCTTTCTGCTTGGTGGTGGTGGCACTGAGTGGGAGGTTTATTGATGTATTGATGTTGAGTAGTGTTTTTTTTTTCCCCGAATGGTGATGATTAGGTCAGGCTTTCCTGGTGTGTTTTTAAAGATATGCTAATGCCAGATGAAAATGTTTACACTTATATTTAAAAAAAGCACAGCTGAGGTCATGCATGAAAGTGGAGGCAAACGCTCTCCCGCCCAAGTGTTTCAAGTGGTGTTATTATTGCTGATGATATCACAGTGACTGGGCACTTTCCATTTGTTGAGTTGCAGCCAACAACACAGGAACAATGACAGAAATATTTTAAAGATGTTGAAGAATTGGTTAATTTGTGGTGCCGCCCTAGTTTACTCATGCTTTTAGTCTGTAATGGAGACGTGAAAGCAGATAGCAGTGTTGCCAGGATCACCAGTCTGCCTTCAGTTTCAGTCATTAACCTGCTCTGTACTCATCAGAAGACTTCAATACAGCTGTCACCATCATGGCCTTTTGTCCCACCTGTGCTCCACACGCTCTTTGCTTGGCACCGAAATACTACAGAGACAAGCAAAGCCAATTTGAAATTCAGGAAAATCACAAATTGAAGTCATGCTGTCTGCAGTGGGGACTGCACCACCATGAAACTGAGGCACTGAGTGCCCCTTGTTCCATCCCGGTTTCAACTTACTCTGCTGATTCCCTCGCCAGTTTTTTTTTTTTTTTACCTAATTCAAAGCTGTGTGGAACTTATTATACAGTGGGGCAAAAAAGTATTTAGTCAGCCACCAATTGTGCAAGTTCTCCCACTGAAAAAGATGAGAGAGGCCTGTAATTTTCATCATAGGTACACTTCAACTATGAAAGACAGAATGGGGGGAAAGTAGGGCCCTATGAAATCCGTTTTATTTTTTCCCAATTTCAGTTTTATTTTTTCCCAAATTCCATTTTTTCCATTCCATTTGGGAATTTTTTACCTTTTACTCTTATTTTACTACTAAAACAGTGTTTCTTTAATGTAAATGACAAGATGTACACAAATTAAATAGAAATTACCTTAAATTTATTGAGGTGACAAACACATTTCCTCAATACTGTACTGTAGAGTACACTAAAGTGCATCAAAAACATCTGATTTCATCATGTCTTCATACAGTAGTATATTTTTTGTTTTTATGGGTTTAATTTGGGTTTCACTGAATAAAAACATGGTCAACTCTCAGGCAGATCCAGTAAATGTTTGCATACCAAAATTGTTCTGAAAACGTAAGTTGTAAATATTAAAAAAATTAGCAAAGATGACCAACAAAATGAGAAGCTATACTCGTGACGGTATGTCAATAACATACTAAGCAGCTAGCAGTGAAAACACCAACCCTCCCCCTGTCCTCTGAGTTCCCAGCTCAGGCGGGGTCAGCTAACAGGGCTAGCTAGCTAACAGCAGCTACTGTTAGCAGCAGTTGACAGTCACTCTGGTATTATATGCTGATAATATGAATCGGGCAGGTGGCTAACTCTCTCGCATTACAACTTAAATTATGATTTCTCAGGTCTGCGTCTTTGCAAAACAACAGTTCACCTGACACATACAAGTCGTTCGGGAACTGCTTGGCTCTGTACTGACGGGTTAATGTTGAGTCTCTAAGTTTTTTCGCCGACGAAGACGGAACCGTGGGCAGCCGCCTCACCATGCTTGCATTGTTTAGTTTTTTGTTTTTTTTTTACCTAATTCAAAGCTGTGTGGAACTTATTATATAGTGGGGCAAAAAAGTATTTAGTCAGCCACCAATTGTGCAAGTTCTCCCACTGAAAAGATGAGGAGAGGCCTGTAATTTTCATCACAGGTACACTTCAACTACGAGAGACAGAATGGGGGAAAGAATCCAGGAAATCGCATTGTAGGATTTATTTTTGATGAATTAATTGGTAACTTCCTCTGTAAAATAAGTATTTGGTCACCTACAAACAAGCAAGATTTCTGGCTCTCACAGACCTGTAACTTCTTTAAGAGGCTCCTCTGTCCTCCACTCGTTACCTGTATTAATGGCACCTGTTTGAACTCGTTATCAGTGTAAAAGACACCTGTCCACAACCTCAAACAGTCACACTCCAAACTCCACTATGGCCAAGACTAAAGAGCTGTCAAAGGACACCAGAAGCAAAATTGTAGACCTGCACCAGGCTGGGAAGACTGAATCTGCAATAGGTACGCAGCTTGGTGTGAAGAAATCAACTGTGGGAGCAATTATTAGAAAATGGAAGACATACAAGACCACTGATGATCTCCTTCGATCTGGGGCTCCACAAGATCTCACCCCGTGGGGTCAAAATGATCACAAGAAAATCCCAGAACCACACGGGGGGACCTAGTGAATGACCTGCAGAGAGCTGGGACCAAAGAAACAAAGGCTACCATCAGTAACACACTACGCCGCCAGGGACTCAAATCCTGCAGTGCCAGACGTGTCCCCCTGCTTAAGCCAGTACATGTCCAGGCATGTCTGAAGTTTGCTAGAGAGCATTTGGATGATCCAGAAGAGGATTGGGAGAATGTCATATGGTCAGATGAAACCAAAATAGAACTCTTTGGTCAAAAAACTCAGCTTGTCGTGTTTGAAGAATAAAGAATGCTGAGTTGCATCCAAAGAACACCATACCTACGGTGAAGCATGGGGGTGGAAACATCATGCTTTGGGGCTGTTTTTCTGCAAAGGGACCAGGACGACTGATCCGCGTAAAGGAAAGAATGAATGGGGCCATGTATCGTGAGATTTTTGAGTGAAAACCTCCCATCAGCAAGGGCATTGAAGATGAAACGTGGCTGGGTCTTTCAGCATGACAATGATCCCAAACACACCGCCCGGGCAACGAAGGAGTGGCTTCGTAAGAAGCATTTCAAGGTCCTGGTAGTGGCCTAGCCAGTCTCCAGATCTCAACCCCATAGAAAATCTTTGGAGGGAGTTGAAAGTCTGTGTTGCCCAGCGACAGCCCCAAAACATCACTGCTCTAGAGGAGATCTGCATGGAGGAATGGGCCAAAATACCAGCAACAGTGTGTGAAAACCTTGTGAAGACTTCCAGAAAACGTTTGACCTTTGTCATTGCCAACAAAGGGTATAAAACAAAGTATTGAGATGAACTTTTGTTATTGACCAAATACTTATTTTCCACCATAATTTGCAAATAAATTCTTTAAAAATCAGACAATGTGATTTTCTGGATTTATTTTTTTTAATTTTTTTTTCTCATTTTGCCTCTCGTAGTTGAGGTATACCTATGATGAAAATTACAGGCCTCTCTAATCTTTTTAAGTGGGAGAACTTGCACAATTGGTGGCTGACTAAATACTTTTTTGCCCCACTGTATGTGTTGTAACATGAAGCCAGTTATTGCTGTTGTGCCGCTGTGACTGAATGAATGTAACTAATAGCGAAAACTCAACTTAAGAATAACATAACAATGACAAAGAAACTCTTTTTACGTTCAGGTTGGGTTCAGATGGATCAGGGCCTCCCTACTTACCAAACTTCCTTACCTTCTTATTGACTCTCCATACAAAGCAGCACACAGTGACACTCGATCCCCTGACTGAGAAAGGAGGCTGTGATTTCCAAAAGCTTCTGTTCTGACCAAGACAAAGATTTCAGCACGGGAACAAGTAACGTGTGTGCGAGAAGGAAAGCGAGATGGGAGCCCTGACCTAATTGTAGAAACAGGTTGAAACTGGCATGCATTGTTGTTCAGGTTTTACTGCCTCTCTGTAATCCCATCTTTTCTGCACTCAGTTGACAGGCGAGCCTCTCATCCGCCGCAGCGACGACAACGAGACGACGCTGCGCTCCCGTCTGGACGCCTACCACCGGCAGACCGTCCCTCTGGTGAAGTACTACAGCGCCAGGGGCCTGCACACGGCCGTCGACGCCGCCAAGAGCCCAAACGTCGTCTTTGCCTCCATCGTAGCCGCCTTCTCCACCGCTACGGAAGCCCCCGCGCGTGCCACCGCCTGTAAAGACCAAGTGTTCTTCATTTAAAAGCCTTTCTTCATCCTTCCCATATCCCCTCCTACGGGTTCTTTCTCCCCCCCCCCCCAACGGTGGAGATTATACAAGAGTCGATCGAGTGTCACAGCGGCAACAAAATTGTAACTTTGAAGATGGAGACTCAGTGTGGCGTCAGCACTTCAGCTGGTTTGATCCCTGTTGTAGAAACAGAAAGGATTCAAAGATGTATTTTTGTTACTCCTCATCACAAAATCAAGCATGAAAGGGAACTGATCAATAACGACAACACAGCGCTTGGCCCCGTGCTGCTGCGTCTGCCTTTCTACCATATAAGATTTTGACATTTAGCAGAGCAGAATGCCAGGCACTACTCTAGAGATGCTTTTCATCAGATGTGTTTAAAAAATATTGACATTCGTTGCATATTGTTTGCCTTCGCTGGACAGGTTTGCTCTTGTTTAATCGATGACTTTGCCCTTTTCTCTTCATCTCTGATTCTCTCGCACAAACGGTAGCTCTCCTGTTTCTCCCCATTACATGTATTCCCTCCTCCTTTGTTTCCTCAAAGGTACAAACACATTAGAAGTGTCTGACATTTCGCACACGCAAGTCAATTTCAGTGGCCTTAAATTTTGTCAGATTGGTTTTAAGTGCACTGACTGAGAAGCAAAGCTGTCGGGGTTTTAACGAGGTGTCATAAAACTGCGATGACTGGTAACAGTTTGGAGGGGAAAAAAATCTCAAGACAGGGCTGATGAAACTGCAGTTAATAGGACCTGACATCTGAAATGTGTAATTTGCCTCACATTTAATTATCAGGAAATATCAGGAAATATGAAATGTATGACAGTTTTAATCATAGTCTATTTCAAAGTTTTTCAAACTGTTTGAGTGCCTCTCCAGGGGTGCAAGAGAGTTAACAGGAGGGCAGTGGAGCCAAAGAGACCACATGAGGTGAAAGGGACAGCTGCATCCAGGTGTTCTGTAAACAGGAAGTTAGTTTGACAAATAAGGTACTGCAATTTGTGTCCAAAATGTCAGTCAGTTTAAGTCAGAACACGCTAAACTGATGCACACAGATTCAGTGTGACTAAAACTTTGCGAGGGTATCATCATCCTTCATATTCAGTGCCAAGAAAAAGATGTTCTTTATGACTGCAGAACTTGCTTTGGAAACATCGCGTTTGTAAGTTTCCTGCCATGTGAACACGATCCAGTGACGGTATGGTGTTCATCCATTGGAACATTACAAACAGGAACTGCTAATGGCTCATACTTTCAAGGAAGCGCCCAGAATCCGACTGGTCAATATAAAGCAGTCTGTATGCTTCCCTTCATTCATTCATCCATCAGCATAACCTGCGGTCTCTTCCTCCTCCTTGGCTCAGCACTGCTCTCACTCTCTGACTCCATGAATGACCTTTTGGACGTTTTGAGAGTGTACTGGTTGGAAATTAAGTCGGCATTTGATTGATACTGCAAAATCAATATGCACTTTACTGACTGCTCAGTGTTTTTATGGCTGTAGACATAAAGGGTCTAATGTCGGCTAAAAGTTCTTTGGAAGGTTTACATATTCAAGTTTTAAATGTCAAACTTTTCTGAAGTATTTCTGAGACACTTGAGTCGGAATCTTTTCAGTGGGAGCGCTGATTATTGAATATTTGCACACCGAGCTGTAAAGAGTCTTTTTTATTAATTCTTAATGTTGGATAACGGATGTGACATGTCATCCCTGGTTTAGATGGCGGGATCTAGATTTCGGTTGTTGAATATGACTGAGACCAAGCTGTGAACATGAAGCCTTGATATTTTTCCATTATTAATGTGCCTATAATAGATATGTATCTCATGAGAAGGTGAGAAGAGTCAGTCGTAGTGATGAACTTGGAGAATTATTAACCGAATGTGCAGCTCCCTCTGTTATCCCCCAGAAACACGACTCCATAATGTTGCTTCATTCACTGTAGCAGCTTAATATGTCGCTGTTTCCGCTGCAGCCAACAAGCCCCCCTCCAAAAAAATCAATTATTGCTGATTTTAAAGGGGCAGTAAGTCTCATTCCCAGGTGGCGAAACACTGACTCTTCAGGTTGGTGGCTCGAGAGCCGATACAAACCCAGATTGTCTGTCTGTATTTGACAACCAAGGATGTTTCTCCAGAATCGCTCACTGCACCTTTTTAAATTAAGACACGACTTTAAACAATACTGGTATGAACAAAATGTAGTAAGTCAAGTTTTACAAAGTTTAACATTATTGAATGTGCATGCTGGTCATTTTTAAGGATGATTTCAGTTCCGATCCGATTCCGATACCTGATTTTTGACCCGTCCGATAGCGGCGTTTAATCACTAAGCTGTGTGGAAGAGACTGAGCTCATTGTTCTATGTTTACGAAGACATTCTTCTTGACCAAAAAAATACTTTGAATTAATGTAAACGATATAAACACAATAAATCCACTATAAATCAACACAACTTGAAAGAATGAAATGAAACAAACACAATTAGGTCACAGATTAGTGCAAACAAATCAAAATCCAGCTATTTGGATCGGATCGGTGCATCACCTGTCATTTTAGTCCTGCTCGTATAAAATGACATCTTACAAAAATTAATTACCGGATCTCTATACTGGAATGTTAAGCCCTTTTTATGCAGTCCCTTGTGTTCCTTGTCATGAAGTTTCTTTGCTGTAAATTTGGTAAATGTGTTTTCACATCGGTGTCCAGAGTTAAGAGGCCAGTTGGTTAAATGCACTCCCACTGATATTAATTCATGTTGTATCCGTGGCACTGACGGTTAAAGATAGTTTGAGTCTTGTGTGCTGACCCAGCACTGACGTCACAGAGATGGATCAGAGACCAAAAAAAGCGAAGGCCGTCGGACATTCAAATATATAAAAAAAAATTCCCTTTCGGAAATGTTTTGATTTCAGGCTTTTGTTTCCGCGGCTCCCAAAGGTGTCTTATAACCTCCATTTGTTCCATTTATATATTCTTGATCTGTGGGAAAAGATGAGTAATCAGCCTGACTTATAAACAGAAGTGTGTGTGTGTGTGTGTGTTTCCAGCTGTAATAACTGGCTCGGCCTCTGGACACTCCTGTGTTTTTGTCCTTGAATCCTTCCGTTCCTCCTTGACCTATTAGTTTTCCTCCCAGCTCTGTAGTCACCTGGTGTTTTGTGTTCAGTGGAAACATCTTGCATGCAGACTGTGTCGCCCGCACCTTCCCTCGAATACTGATGTGTTTCTATTCTCTCAGGGGGCTGTTGTGATGAAAAACAATAGCAGATGTTCAGCAGTCCCAGTAGGCAGATTTTAGTCTTTTATCGACTCAACCAGACGATTTCATGCTAAATTTCCGTTGATATTCTGTCCTGTGCTCAGTGATGCCTTGGCTCCTTTTTTTTCTTAAATCATCACTTCTTGAGAGCTGTGAATGTAAAGACTAATCGTGACGTGAAATGTTGGGTTTCTGTTCACCCATAAATGAATGTGCACCTTAAAGTGAACGCCGACTCTATAATTGCACTCGGAGACGGACAGTTCCAGCATTTAAATGACCAAAAAAGTATTATCAGTCGTGGCTTGTTGCATTTTTTTAAAAAACAAAAACACCTTTCCTTCCCCTCTCTCTCTCCCTTGTCTTCCAGCTGGTTGAATCCTGAGCGGCTCCACTCTCACCGAGGCGACGGACTGGAGTTGGCAAAAGATCTCGTGCGGGTGGACAGATGGCTGGAAGAGGAAGGGAGGGGGTCAGAAAATCGAGCGACTTAGACTCACTAAGTTAATGTTAATTGTGGGATTGTAGTTGAAAAGCTTTTTGTTATATTCATGTTTTTTCCCTCCCAATAAACCATCATGCTTTCCTACAATCATGACATTCTGTGCACATTGTTTCATTCTTGTTACCTGATTCAGATCTGAAGTTTTAAAGGTGCTACATGTAAGAATGAGCCACTTGTTGAATCTTTACTCCAAATAAAGAGGGGTCAGCATATCTCCAGAGTAACCGCTGATTGATGCTAACTGTTGTGGCCATTAGCTTGTTAGCTCATTTAGCCTGGGCTCTGGGGTAATCTTGTTGTTTTCACTGCCAACATGGGAGCTTTGGATGGGGATAGGCTGGGCTAGCTGGTTAGCATGCTAACTCCAGTAAATACTGTCTTTTGGACATATTGCGTCTTTTTAAAATTAGCGGTCTTGGCTAAATAATATCGACTTTACCTTTTTAAAGTTTTGTTATCAAACAATTAGGAACATACAAAACGTAAAATATGTATCATAGAGGATATACACTACTAAAATTAGTTGATATTAGATATTTTAGAGTTTCAGTATTCTATAAAATATCTGCATTTTTGTGAGTGTTTTGTGAATGTTTTTGGTCCCCAGAATTTGATATATATGCACCCATATCCCAATATCTAACTAATATGAGTAATGTATACATGTAGTACAAAAAAGAGCATAGATGAGGAAAAATGAAATAAAATGTAAATATATAACTAAGGATTGAGAAAATCTCCTACACACAAGGCAGTGAAAATAAGAAAAGGGTGGCGTAAATACATCAAAGAGCCAAAATAAGAACTTTAAATTAAAATGAGACAAGAAATGTCCACATCTATCTTTATTACAATCTTGCAAATTATTTCCTTCCTGTGATGAGAAATAACAGTTTTAAATCATTTATAAACCAGTCAGTGGAGGGCCTAGAAAGTGAATATAACATTAGCCCATACTCAAAATTATATGAAAGAGACAAATTAGTTCAGATTATCAACACAGAGAAGAATGTGAGTGATGTCAAAGGATGTAAGTGATCACCAAGTTACAGATGTTATCATCTGTTGTCAAGCTGCAGTTTGTTTATTTAACAGCAAAAACCAAACACTGTGTTTCGTTTCCTTCTGTCTCTTTCCAGCACACACATTTGGTTTCACAGCTTACTCTTTGTTTTATTGAAAGAAGATTTTACAAAGAATTGAGGTGAACCAACACAGACAAAAATAAAGGAAGAGCAAAAGTTACATAAGGACATCAAACGAGGAGAGTGCAAATGCAAATGTACAGAACATAAGAAGAATGAAGTAAGGAGACAGATGGATGGGTTCATACTGTGTATAGATTAATATAGACATTTACATTTTTTGTTATTAACTAAAGTGATTTAAGTGATGAGTTTAGTCCTGAAAGAAAAAGTGGAACATTTGGGGAGCCATTTGTCGAATTTCTGTTGGACAATAAACAATTTTACATCTTGGCAACATCTGGATGAGATGACTGAGAGGTGTTGGGATAATTAAAGGGTGAGAGACTGTTTCTATACTTTGTTTACAAGATACAAGACACATCAACATGTGTAAACGTAGCAACAAGACAGTTAATAGGGTGGGCTATCATATTCCAAAATCAGGTTTAGAGCCGTACTTTGGTTATCTTATAGGAGATTATGTGTTAAGAGAAAGAAGATATTTGTTGAAAATCGTGTTGCCAGCCTGCAGAAAGGCTTTTACAAAGAGATGTTGTAAATCAGAACCACCAACACAAGAAACAAATCATGAAATATACGAGATTGAACAGTTAACTGATGAGCGCTCGAGAGGAACAGTGTCGAGAGAAATGGGAAAAAAGGTCAGTGTTTACAAATTAGTGACTTAAGACTTAAGGATTGATGCACAGAAAACATATATGACTTTAAATGAAAATCAATAAAAATAAGGTTAATATGGAATATTTCATGTAAAAATGTAAATGCACTTCCTTGTTTCAAAATAAAGGTATAAGCCAGTTTAGATCTGTTTCCTGCAGGATCAGTTTTACTTTTCCTTTAAAAGGTAAATATGTTAATGTTATTAATATGTTTTTATAATTGTATTAATATGTTTAATATAATGTAATTGACAAGTTTAATATAATGTTATCAATATGTTAATATAATGTTATTGACATGTTTAATATAATGTAATTGACAAGTTTAATATAATGTTATAAATATGTTAATATAATGTTATTGACATGTTTAATATAATGTTATTAATATGTTTAATATAATGTTGTTGACATGTTTAATATAATGTAATTGACACGTTTAATATAATGTTATTACTATGTTAATATAATTGTATTCATATGTTTAATATAATGTTATTGACATGTTTAATATAATGTTATTGACATGTTTCATATAATGTTATTGACATGTTTACTATAATGTTATTAATATGTTTGTTGCTAAGCTGCACTTCTCTGCCTTTTACAGTCAAAGCTAAATAAACGTCCCGAGGGGGGAGGTGACGCCACGGGGTGGGGTTTCCGTATTGTGTACGGAGTGACGTCACCGACCGGGGCTTTCCTGCTTGACGTCAGAGGGCAGCGGCGGCGGAGCGGCGGTCAGAGGAGCGGAGCGAGCTGCGGAGATTACACGGGAGTTTCAGCGCTGCGTTGCCGGGGCGCAGGAAGACGAGAGGCCCGCTGACAGCTGCCCGGAGAACCCCCGAAAGGAGAAGACCGAGGCCGGGGACGGAGGGACTGTTTCTACCGACTGTTTAACGATTAAAAGACAGGCAGAGAGAGGAGCCGTCGCATCGCTCCTGTCGAAGAAATCCAGTCCTGAGCAGGGTGAGTGCTGTGTGAGCTGTGTGACTGAGGTGTCATGGATTTAATAGGCTCTACTCCTTCTGTAGACAACATAGGTACAAGGGACTTTGGCCTTTTCCAACAAGAAAACCCTTAAATTCTTATTTCTCTGCGTGGTTTGTAATGACAGCCACATTTTCTGTAAGAGGAGGGTCATTTCAGCCCCCAAAACCAGCCAAAAAAATAAAAAATAATCTTATAAAACACAAGCTAGGAGGCTGTTAGAGGACCTGGTAAGAGAGGATCTACATGTCAGGGTCCAGCCTCAGAGCTGCTGCATGTCTGGACATAACCATTAAAGTACCCCCACCACAAAAAACCAAAATGTCTTCAGCCAGTCATTGTCCAAGTCATTCAGGATGTCTGAGAGTTAAAAAAAAAAAAAATCCTTCCCTTTAAAATTCACATTCCTCCGCCACTCCCTGGTCAGTGTTCTGGGCAGAGGACGTGCTGCATTCTCATGTGAAGTAGGCAGAAAATAAACATGAAGACAGCCAGACATGTAGATGTGAGGACAGAGGGGATTTATGATAAAGACTGCTGTCAAGAGGACGTGTCAGGAAAAGGTTATAAATCCTCTTCGCAGGAATATTAAATGAACATTTTGTGGTTTTATTGTGCTCCGGCTCAGATTTTTATGGTCATACTTTCACAGGATGGAAAAGGTGTGGTGGGATTTTCCAGCCTGGTAATGCTTTGGTTGCCTTTCATGAAGAGACGTCCGGCAAAATATGGCTTTTATGTGATAAACTGAGGCTGAAACATAAACTTAAAATATGTAATATTGGTAACTTTTAACATTAGAGGATAGCTAATTTAAACTAACTTAAGATAAACATCATCCTAACCTGGTGAGGTTGAAGTTAGTCTGTCAAACTGTGATTAAATACCAGTTAAAGAGTCGTAATTGGCTCAATTTTCATGAGGTTATAATGAGATTTGCCTTGTGTCAGTGCGTCCACGTTCATATTGTCTGTCGATGTTTAGCAGCGTGTCTGAAGTGGGTGGATTTGTTCAGATTTCTCAGATGACAGGTGTGTAATTATCTTCAGCTTTTCACCTCATTGTGAGGCAGAAGTGAGGCGAACAGCTCCAGCAGATAGTCATTATTCACATTTGTTTTGCATGGACATGAGCCGCACAGATGTAGTTGTGTAACTTATAAAAAAAAAAAAAAAAAAGTGTTTGTCTCAACGTTAATCACAGAAGCATGAAATGTTTTGTTACAAATGAAAGTGACAAAGATGGATCAGTAGATCAGTAGATCGGTTTAACCAGGTCAGTATTGATGACATACATTCCTAAAAATAAAGACACTGCTCTAATAATCTTTAACACTGAATATCTTTATCGACACCTTGTTTCTATTTTGGCCGAACAAACTGAATAAACAAGCTGACTTTGAAGGGCAACACAAATTCATACTGTTTTACTTTGTTTACATGCGGCGGACCCTGCCACCTTTCTAGTTCCTATCTTAGCTACCAGCTTGTTGATTCAGGTATGGTGAAAATAAATATTTCTGAATTTGTATATTTACCTCTTTGATATTACGAACGTCAAAATTCTGCATAGTGCCCCTTTATAAATCTGTTACACAGAATCAGTTCCAGCAAAGAACATAATGCCGGTCGATGTGGAACTGCAGCTGTTTTGCTCTAAATCATGAGGTTATTTATTAATAAACTTCATATTCAGGAACATATGTGCTTTATGTTGTATTTCAGAACATATCAGAGCCACAACTAATGATTATTTATTACTGTCGATTGATCTGTGTATTCTTTTTTCGATTATTCGCCGAGTTTTTTGGTTTGTAAAATATTAGAAAGTGGTGGAAAATGGCTCCTGAAGCCCAAGATGACGTCGTCAAATGTCTGGTTTTGTCCACCAGACAGAGATATTCACTCTGCTGTCACAGAGGAGGAAAGAGACCAGAACATATTCACATTCAAGAAGCAGGAATTAGGAGAGTTTATACCTTTTTTTCTTCAAAAAAGTATTCAAATCGATTACTAGGTCATCAAAATTGATATCCCGACTGATATATGTGTTGATTTCTTCACAAATAGTCTGATATGTGCAGATAAGAAACTATTCCACTTCCAATCCACATTTCACAGCTGTTGAATAACCACATTTAGTGATATATTGTGTGTGTCTGCCAATAAATCAATATCAGAAATGTTTAGTTTGTCATATCAATATCTGCCCCAAAAATCCAGTATCATTTTATAGTTTATCAATAACTGATTATTGGAATAATTGTTGCCTGTCTGTAACATGTTATCTTGTCGGATGTTGATTCCAACCAGACTTCATTGAGAAAACAACCTGTTTTAAGACATCTGACCGGTCAGATGTGCTGGAGCATTACCTCATCCAGAGGAGGTCCGAGTTCCCGTGTCATGATGTAGTTCAGGTTACAGACAATTGCTGGGAATTACACGCTCAGTTGTCGCATGTACTGCGTCCGTGCTTTGTGCTGCTGTTTCCTCTTTGAAACCTGAGTCCACTCTTACAGCGTGCTAGTGTTACTGCTGCTCACGTCCTCTCTGTGCAGGCCTCAGTGTGTGTGTGAGGGGGTGTTATGTTTGTGTGTGTGTGTGTGAAGAGGTGGTGTAAAGGGGCTCGGAGGTTTGCTCTTTGCGACTGTAACGCCTGCAGTCCTCACATTAAACATTCAACAACTCAGCAGTATGGCTCCCGAACGCTTCTCTAATTATAGCAGCTGATTCTCTCTACCTCCACCTTCCCGTGCATCGCTCTGGACTGTCCATGTACTTCATTTTTAAGTGTGTGTGTGTGTGTGTAGGAGAGAGAGTGATGTGTTAATGAGAGTCAGTGGGAAAGAGGAAAATGGTCAAATTCTCCGTTTGTGTGTCCATCTGCCTCACTTTGCATCTATTTCTAAAAAAAAATCTAATGTTCAGGTTTCTCTGTATACAAAGATACACAGATGATCTTGGTTAACTATGAAACTAGCATTTTAGAAATTGTTATATCTCGTCACGAGTTGTTGGGTATCAAACCATAATAGATTGTTAAGTATCAACCGAAACTAGAGCTGAACGCTATGAGTCAGTTAAATGATTTATTAGTGGACGGGGAATTTCTTTGGCAGCTATTTTGACAACGAACAATCATTCAAGTCAATTTCTAAGAAAAAGCAGAAACATTTTATCGGTTACAGCTTTGCGATTGCGTGATATTTTCCACTTTTAAAATATGTTGGGGTTTTCGGGTTGTCATTCCAACAAAACAGGCAATGTGAAGAAGGAAAGTTTGGAGTTTGAGCTGAAACGAACAAAAAACTCTGACGTAGTTGTTTCGAGTTGTGTGAAGACTGAGTGGAGGGCGGTGGATATGGCATCTCCTGTGGGTCTGTTGGTTCTGAATGCGTACTGGTGAGGGTCCAGGGCTGAGTGAATTAATGTGAAACAGTGCAGTTATTGTAGAATGAAGGTTGTTACACTGGCACAAAAGGGGGAATAAATACGAACAAGAACGAAGTAAAGAAGAACGGAAAAAATGTGCTATTTTTTTAAGTATTGGCCTCGATTTTGTAATCGGCACATCCTTTGCTAACATAAAGACGCAGACACGGATCCTCCTTTGATTTACATGACATATATTAACTTATTTGCTAATAGCAACCGATAGCAAGGCTGAAAAGTAGTTTGACATTGCAGATACATTTAGCAGGAACTTTTACAGATATTGTTTCCTGGTTGGGGCAAAACAGAAAATATCTAACAGCCGGATTTTCGTTACATTCAAAACACCACCCAGCCCGGCTTATCATATGGTTCACAGCAGCACACGAGTATTCACAAATATGATTCAGTCTTTTGCAAAATGGCTGATTTTCTTAGATTATCTTTGTTATTGTAATTGTATCCTTGACTGTGAGTTGAAGATCAGTTTCACTCGGTGACAATCCCGATCGAGAGATGGATGGATTCAACGCCGCTAGTTTCAACAGCAGTGGCTGCCATGTCATCAAAGTGGTGTTATGGAAATTAGCCAACTGTGAAGTGCATTTCCACTGAAACAGGGTGTGTAAACATCAGCACATATCAGATCATCTTCCCACGCACACATGCTTTGAATCTTTCATCCAAGTCAAATTTATTTGGCTTTCACTTTAGGGAGTTGAGAGAAGCCCAAATGTTGCGGTAAAGCGTTTTACCAGATGTTTGGAGGGTTTTTCGCGTGTGTGTGTGCGTGTGAGCATGATTCCAGGGAAGAGCAGGCCGACACGTCCGGTTGTCAGGCTGGTTTTTCCACAGAAAGAACTGCTTCCATTATCGGTGATATCACTCCATCAGCTCGCCCGCTCACACACAGTCAAATAACACAGTCTCTGCAGGGTTTAATGTGGGTGGCCCTGCTGTTCTGAAAGTGTTTTCTTGTCGATGTGTGAAATATTGACAGTAAACATCAAGTACTTCGTGTCCTGTGTGACAGCGGCTTCGGTTCTAAATAGAGTGCCACTGTTTTCGCTCAGCTGTGCCGTCAGGGTCCATCGAAGCAGTTTACGGGAAGTGTTGATGCTCTCATCACCAGAAACCATTGATGAAAGTGAAACAGCTCCTCGTGACAGTCCACACTGGCTTCACATCAACAGAAACCATCATTTAGTGCCTGAAAGACAGATCTGTTTGCTCCAACAGGTGAGGCTGATGACACTACAAGTATTGCAATCTCGCCGACTTCCCTTCAGCATCATCGGACTGCAGTCGGGCTGAGCCGGCCTCAGGTGTCCATGCAAATGCTCGTGGGTTGCAGAAGGGAGGGCGCCGCCCTTTTCTGAATAATTAATTTTAAAAATATCCCACATTTATGTTTTTTTGATGAAAGCAGCTGGGTGGGATGACGCTGCAGTGAGGTCACGCAGCGCACCGTGAATAATTTGTAAAGACAGAGGTTGGCAAACCGTCCTTTCTGCTCTCATGTGTCATGATAACCCAGTTAATCAGTTGGGATATCTAATCTGCGTGACTCAGCCGGTCCCTCTGCTCGATGGACGTAGCCTTGACTGGTGTGTGTGTGTGTGTGTGTGTGTGTCGCTGTATTTCTTCTACGAGGACCAAATGTTCCCATAAAGATACAGTGAGGACATTTTGCTTGACCTCTCGTCTTTAAAAGGAGCATTTAGCCGCTAATAATGATGATGTGCAGTCGGTGCCGGAGATGTGTGCGGACCATAAAAGCTACCTCAGGGACGGACGATGCCTGACAACTGAACAACGGCTACTTTACTGCTGTTGGGCGAGTGCAGCTGAAACAACAAAATGCCATCATAACTTTGCTCTTTAGTTTTCATTAGCCGCACCTGCCACGAGGATGTAGAGCCCTCTGTAGCCACAGTATATGTAGCCTCTAAACATGAACCATTTTCCACCATTTCCTACTGAAGTATGAATATAATGTCCACTGCTTCTACGTCACGTTGGCCTCCTTCTCAGAGCTTTGACGCTTCAGCTGAAGGAGCATATTCAGACATTTTACACTTTGAGATCTGGATTGTGCCGCAGGAGTGATGTTAAAAGTTTCTCCAGACATTTTGATCTTTACATCCTGAAACTTCTCTTATCGTAAAATTAATTGGAGTCAAGCCTGGGTGTGGGAGCAGAAACGAACTAAAACACATTTTCGTCACTCACCTTTCTGCGTCAGTCTCCAAACTGCCTAAATTCCAGATAAATTACGGAAGCAAGTTACTCCTGACTGTAATTTGGCTAATCTGGGATGTTGTGAACACAGCTTTTTACTACCATATGTGTATCAACTGGCTCTTGTGTTTGGTGATTTGAACAGAATGGAAGTCCTCATCTCCTCCTTGTTATACACAGTGACTCAGTGACTTCCTGTGTGTACTCTGATGAGATAAGGTACTCTATGTTTAACTGTAACTCCAAATTTTCAATAATTTGGGGGGCCTTATTTGGCTCATGTGAGGGGGCAGGGTGTCTAAATAGACACACACACTTTTAATATTGCTGCTTTAACAGTAACAAACAAAGTACTTCTTCTATTACCGCTATAAGCTTTTATTCTCCTTAATTTCAATTTTATTGATTGAGACATTTTTACAGCTAGTGAGGATTTTACTGCCCAGTGCCTATTAGCTGATGGCCTCTAATTAGCTCTCCCCCCCTTAAACACACAAACACACATCATGCATCATTAGCCCCTGGTTGACTCGGAGACCACCTGTTCTGTCCAGAGACGGTCGGCCCCCGGCTCTCAGATTAGCGAGGTTTTAGTCAGTATCACTACAAACAGTCGTGGGCCGGAGCCCGGCTCTCTGTGGACCTGTCTGTTCACGTTTAAACAATGTCATCCGTCAGTTTAGACGACAGGCTTTTAGCTGTTGCTCTTATCCACAGTGATAAGATGCTCTTGAACACTGAGCTCAACAACAGGATAATCAGTTTAGTGAAACATGAGAAAGGGAAATGTTTAGAGTATTGGTTTTTGTTTTGCGATAGAGCAGCGGGTAAAGTTTTTTTTTGTTATCCGCGTACTTCTGTTAAAGTTATCTGAGAGTCAAGAGGCTCCTGTACGTGTTTGTCGAGGCTTGTATTCTTTTCTATGCTCGGTTTGCTGCGGTGGTTTCGTTTTGATATGATCATTATTGAAGTGTTTGTTTCAAATATGTGAGGGTGCAGCTGCATATTTGGACACCAGTTTGGGTGTAACGGCCACATTTTTTGGTTCGCTGGATACTGTACTGAGTAGTTTGTCGCAAGCATGTGAAGCAGGGAGGAGTGGAACGTTCAGAGGCAGAGAGGCCTGACAATCTTCCAGGGAATCAGCAAAGACATTAATCAGCAGAGTAGTTCTGAGGAAATACGTCATGGCATTAAATAAATAATGTGTTGTGTAAGTACTGCACTTACATTCAGCACTTCTCGTTCACTTTATTTCACTAAATGAATACTGTTCTTTTCATATCTCTTCTGTTACTTGGCCGCTAGACAGTGGCTGCAAGTTACAAAACACGATTTGATAATAAACTCAAATGGCACTCAGTAGGGCGCATACCTCCGCCAAGGCCCAATGGTCCCCTTTAATTCAATCGATAGCCCCGTGTTCAAGAATCTAAATTTAATTGTACTCACTCATAGAGTCCAGGCACCTAAATATGCCTGTTTTTTTTTGTTTTTTTTCACCAAGATCCATCATTATTTCCTGAGAAATTACCCCAAATGCTGAGAAATGCCCAATCTTGATATGGGAAAGAAGTAGAGAAAAAAGAAATTCCTGGATTCGTCCCAAAAGTCCACACCAAAAGTTAATAGGGTCTATTTTTGAATGTGAACCATGCTCCATCCAGGTTTCATGGAAATCGGGTCAGTAGTTTTTGTGTAATCCTGCAGAATAACCAACAAACGAATGGACACGGATGAAAAGATGACCCCCTTGGAGGATTTGAATAAGATATATTATTATTTTAAACTAACCAATCGCACAAGAGCCAGCTTATAAACACTCGTGGTTTGTTTTGTTTTTTTCTCTGAGTAATATTCACACAACTGACAATGAAATTTACTGTAAATTAATTAGTTTATTGAACAATTAAAGCTGCTATGAGGAACCTCATTTTGTGTTGATTCTGGCGGCCCCTGTGGTCAAAAGTGGTAAAAGCACCGCCGCCCTCTGGTCAACATCTTGATCCAGCTGCATTTGTTTTGGAAGCAGATGGAAGAAAGACTTTTCAGAAAGACAAAGACTTTTCTTTGTCAACACAGCTGTCGGCACTCAGCAATAAAAATGATAGTTTTACTTTCTTATTCATTGAATCCTGATAGGTCTGAGTCCGACCCAGCAGGCGATAGGATTAAGTAGAATATTATGTAGAAACAGCCAATCTTCTTGCTGATGGTCTTGTTTATTGATGTTGGTATCGGTATCAAACTGTTTCATAACCAGTCAACAGTTCCTTATAGTACAATAAAGTAATGTTCTGCCAACACCTTGGAAGTAATTTAAACAAGTTCTATTTGTACTAGAGTACTTTAACAGTGTGGTTTACAGTGTGTGTGTACTGTAATGTGAATCCTGTGCAGACGCGTCGAGGCAGTAAATCATCTTGTTGCATAACAGCAATCAGCTCTGAGAGCAGCACACCTGTAGCACACTGTCATTACCCTGAATCCCAGGTACAGTGTGTGTGTGTGTGTGTGTGTGTGTGTGTGTGTGTGTGTGTCTATGGACAACAGACGCTCTCACAAGCTGAATCAGGTCTTGTTTATGTTATTTGAGTCTAAATGGCTTCCTTGGTTTTTAGGATTTGCATACGTTGCTTTGTTAAATTGTTTTGGTGGACACTTGACACTCTTTGCTGGTTTCTTTTAACCTTTTGATTATTTGTGCAGTCTAAAAATGTCACAGAGCCCTAGATGATGTCTCATGATTGGTTGTTTTGCCCAAACAAGAGCCTAAAAACCAAAGATATTCAGCTTACAACGATATAAATCAACAGATCCTCACATTTGAGAAGCTGGAAAGTGACTACATTTGAGTACGTTTTGATATGCAGTTGATCTTATAATGATCAACTCAATTTAGCTGCGGTTCGTTCTCATACTGTAATGTACTGTACTGCATGTGTGTGTGCTGCCAGTCGCAGCATGTTGGTCGGCCCTGCAGGGAGAGACTTGAGGATCCCAAAGTGCTGAGGCACAGATTCACCGTCTGAAACAGAACAGTGTGTCTGAGAACAGATTACCTCCAGACACACTCAGCTCTCTCTCTCTGTCTCTCTCTCTCTGTCTCTCTATCTCTGTCTCTCTCTGTCTCTCTCTCTGTCTCTCTCTGTCTCTATCTCTGTCTCTCTCTGTCTCTCTCTCTGTCTCTCTCTGTCTCTCTCTGTCTCTCTGTCTCTCTCTCTCTCTCTCTGTCTCTCTCTCTGTCTCTCTCTGTCTCTCTCTCTGTCTCTCTCTCTGTCTCTCTCTGTCTCTCTCTCTGTCTCTCTCTGTCTCTCTCTCTCTGTCTCTCTCTGTCTCTCTCTGTCTCTCTCTCTCTGTCTCTCTCTGTCTCTCTCTGTCTCTCATTGTGAACCCAGAATCGGGCTGTAAGGTTTCATTATGGCCGTTTTAGGACACTGAGCGTTACAGTTTTAACGTCCCATAAAGACACCAGATTAAAAGCTCCACTGGTGCCTTTGGAGGCTGCAGCGTTTATTACACCACCAAATACAAAAGTGTTGGACTGGACAACATACTTGTGTTTTTTTTGCTTTTCTGGGAACCTTCAAAGAAGTGAGACCAAAATATAAAGTTGCTCTTGAATGTGTAAAGGTTAGAGGAGAAACAGGGACTGGGCAATATATTGATATAGCATCGTATATATCATTTTGATTTTAGACACTCTTATATCAAATGTTTCTTTATGTTGCAACTTTACCTCTGTTCACATTTTCTTTTTCTCTCTCGTCACAACACTGTGCTTATACTCTCCTTAGATTTCAGTGCAAAAACCACCTGGTCAGGGTTAGAAAAACATTGTAGTTTGGCTTATTTTACCTGTTTCGGTCACGATGGTGATGGTTCGGTGTATTAGTCGCCACAAAATCTGCTGGAGATGTCCCCACGTCTCCTTGAAAAAAAGCGCTTATCCCCAGGTGTCGTTACAAATGTCCACCAGTGAGACTCGAGGTTGGCTGTTTGGCAGCCTCGCTGGGTGTTAATGCTGACAAAAGTCCTGCTGTGTCTTGCGTTGTTAAAGAAAGTAAGAAAATAGCATCCTGGATCGTCCCCTCAACGTTTAACATTTAGATCTGATGGTGCAGGAAATGCAGGAAATCAGTTGATGGGTGCAAATAAATAAGAATTATAGTAAGTATTAAAAATTCCTGACACAGATGGCAAGAATCAAACAGCAGCAGCCGTCTTTGTCCTGAGAGGCAGATCTGAGATCTGCTGCTACAACACCACATAATCTGTGCATCATGGGAATCACGGTACGACAGTAGCTGCTGTGAAGCCTTCAGTCAACATTTTAATCTTGATCTTTGTTAGCTGAGAAGTTCGTTTACAAACCACAACGCACGCACACACACACACACACACACACACACACACACAAGAACATGTTCATGAACATCAGTTGATTTGAGCATTTTGTCAGAAGAGACAACAGAACCTTTGATTTAGAAAACAGAGAGGAGGGAAGGATTTAAGCAGTGATGGAAGGTTGAGTGTGTGTGTGTGTGTGTGTGTGTGTGTGTGTGTGTGTGTGTGTGTGTGAGAGAGAGAAAGAGGGAGAGAGAGAGAGAGAGCAGAATTGAGCAGCAGTGGAGTAGGAGGACGAGTGTGGAACAAAGTGTGTGTGAGCATGTTGATTATACATCAAGTCCAGATTGTGAAGTTCTCAGGCTGTTCAGACCGATCTGCCAAATGACGGCATGATTACAGCGCGCACACACACACACACACACACACACACACGCACACACACACACACATGCACACACACACGCACCATGTGAATCTCTTCAGAGAACCAGTCAAATCTCCTGACTCTTATCTAACGACTGGGATGCTGATATAATTCCCATAAATCATGTTGACTAAATGAGTTGTTTGATCAGCTTTTGTTGCATCGTGTATGTGAACAGCGAGCGTGGCATCGAGGCTCATCGAGTGATGTCATCAAATGTACTCTGTCTGCGCCGACACGTCGACATGTCCAACATCCAACCGAGATGAAGCCGAAAGAAAAACACACTCGTTTCATGCTCGAGTGCATCGCATTCAAGTATGAACACCTGAATATGCCGTGTTTACGTACCCTCAGACTTCAGACATCTAGGAGATGTTAATCAAACTGAAACGGGATATCAGAATCCAGTCTTCAAAGAGAAATGTGAGGAACAAGTGAGCAGATAAAGACCTGATACCAGATGAAGAAACTCGTCTTTCTCATCTTTTTGTTTCATGTCGACTCCTTGGGGAAGCAGGAAATGTTAATCAGCACTGGAGAACCTCACCTCCACGGCATTCCTAAAAAACAAACAAAAGCAGGTTGTGGAGGAGTGTGTGTGTGTGTGTGTGTGTGTGTGTGTGTGTGTGTGTGTGTGTTGTTATCAAAGATATCTGTGTGTGACTCAAAGGTGTTTCTTCATCAGGGGGTTTTCGTGAAGTGACATCACAGAACTGACACGCGATCAAAGGTTCACTGGTTTGATTCCAGTATCAGGAGCACTGATCACTGGGCTCTAATGGGAATCCTGTGGTGGAGGAGGATGAAAGACATGCACACATGCGCGCGCACGCACACACACACACACACACACACACGCACACACACACACTACTGTTCATGTTTGTAACATAGAAGCAAAATCAAAAAGCATCAAGCACTCGGGGCCTTATCAAAAATACACATACAGAGGCTGCCATCTGTGAAATCGTGTGTGTGTGTGTGCGCGTGTGTGTGTGTGTGTGCGTGTGTGTGTGAGTGTGAGTGTGTGTGTGTGAGACGCTCGGGGTGCAGCAGAGGAGAGGGCTATTACAAACTCAGCCGGTGGGAGTTTATATTTAGGAACTGCAGGCTTTCTACACTCTTACACACATTTAAGCGAAAGACCCAGTTTGACCCTGAGAAGATGGCGAGTGATTGCTGCCATGGCAACTGTAAATGGATGTCTGTGTGTGTGTGTGCGTGTGTGTGTGTCTGTGTGTTGTGTACAGTGTGCAGTTGTGTGGGAAAAATAAAATGCACATAAAAGGCCTCAGCAGTTCCTCTGTGTAACAGTGGAAATCCTCCTCTTTTATTGACTTCACCTCGGCTCTGAAGTGTTTTTCCTTCCTCTTCCCGCAGCCGATTCGCGCTGTGATGTAGGGTTATCAATACCTCACATCTGCTGGACGGCCCGGATATCAAACATGAGAGCGAGATGACTTTAGTGTTTACTTTCTGGTGAAAGTGTCGGACATGTGTTCTCCGTCTTCAGGGTGAATCATCGCAGTAAGTGTGTCATAATGAGCTGTGTAGATGACTACAAACAAGTCAAAACACCAAATAACACATGAATGAACATTAAAGCTCCCTGAACTGACCACAGAAGACTCCAGCTCAGCCTGAGGCCTCTCTGTCTGCCTGCACCTCAGCAGTGATTGGTCAGCTAATCTGTCAAACACCCGAACACACTCGGGTCACAGTCTCCTGAATGGTCTGACGTTTGCTGGGTCAGTGCTACCCGGTGCGCGCGTGTGTGTCTGCGTGAACTAGCATAATCAGATTTGTGAGCACTAAGTCAGTCAGAGAGGCCACTCGGTTATTTGCTGGTCAGAGGGAGAAAACCAGGAAACCTCTGCACTGCTGTGAGATCCTCGAGTCTTTTTAAATTAAGTTTAGTCCTGATTCATTGAACGCAACATCACTGACAACATCCCTCTCAGACACGTCTCCTCAGTGTGTTTTCAAGGAGTTTTCAACCAGTTAAGCAGCAGCCTATCCTCAGTGTGTGTGTTTGTGTTACAGTGATAAGTTATTATGTCATGTAATGTTTTGCCGTTACCACCGGGTCGCTGTTCAGAGCGATATCAATGTTCAAACTCCTGTCAGTATATGGACTATACATGTCGTTCAGTTCATTTAACAGAAAACACGAGACCTGAGGGATAATTCATTCAGATTTGCAGCATGGTCAGCAAAAGAGACGGGGGGGAAAAGTGTTGACTCCCGACCTTTTGAAGTTGACATAAGATCCTAATTTGTGTCCATTCCTTGTCAATTTATATTCCTTTAACCCGCCACGGTCCACCAATCTAAAGAGCCGAAAAGGGTTTTTCGTTAAATTAATTCAAGCCGTGTCCTGTCAAGTCCATCGCTCAGTGTCTGACAACAAAACTTAACTTCTTCCGACAGGGAGGCGTGTTTTTTCTGTTCTTCCTGCCCGGTGGTGTTGGGTGTGTTTGTTTTCGTTGTGTTGCTGCCAGAACATGAAAGTGTCCACACCTTGTTCTGTTTAAAGTTTTCACCCCAGAACAACCCCTGGAGTGTTGCGAGTGCTCCCACTTTGGATGTCGACTCGGCTGATTTCTAAACACAGCTGGGTGCAGAACAGAAGAAAAGTTATGATCAACAATCAGCTTTGAATCCGGGCCGCGCAGTTAATCGCAAAAAGTGCCATACCCAAAATGCAAGAAGGTAAAATGTGTCACAAAACAGTGTTTCAATGAAATGTTGTAGCACTGCAGAGATGCTGCGGCCTACAGAGCTTCTTCTCGACATGTTTGTTTGGCAGAGACCAGGAAGTGCCACATCATCTTGATTTTATTAGTTCTTCGATGACAATAAAAACTGTATGTATGTAAAATTGAATCATCCAAAATCATCATGAATTAAAACGCAATCGCAGCTTTTTGACCATATCATGCAGCCGTACTGTGAATGAAAGTAAAATGTTGTATATTCAGTAGAGATCGGGTTGATCTGAGGCAATAGTAGCCAAAGAATGTTACCCTCTTCCATTTTATGGCATTTCAAAGGAGCTTTTTCTAATTTGAGATTCAGTATCTTGCTCAAGGCCACTTTGATGTGCAGTCGAGGATCTGGGGAATTGAACCAGCCACCTTCCAAAGACTGGAAACTAAAGTCAAAAGTAAAATGATCAATAACTTGGTGAAAATAACCCAAAAGTCGTCCATTGCTCTGCACAGACAGATATATTTGTAAAGTAACTCAATACTCTCAAATCGTAGTAACTAGTGATATGAAATACGGAATTAAAACGTAAAATGTGACTTAACAACACGTAAGAGCGTTTAGTGTCTCTCCTCAACAGAGCCAACACAGCCGGTAATTGTAACGGGGCCACAGGATGTAATTATTATGCGTACGTGTGAGTGTGTACGTATCACTCTCCACTGTGTGTGTGTGTGTGTGTGTGTGTGTGTGTGTGTGAGAGAGAGAGAGAGCATACATAATTATCACTTTTCACATGTGTTTGTTCATTCATGTGCATGTGAAGCTGGTGATTTTCAGCTTGTGTGTGTGCACTTACAGGTGGTAGTGTGTCTCTTTATGAGCATGTATGTGTGTGTTTTCACATCTGTTCATGTGTGTGCGTGTGTGTGATTGTGTGTGTGTGTGTGTGTGTGTGTGTGCTCGTGTTCTTTTTCAGGCTCGAACGTGTCATTTAATGAGTGTGTGTTTTCACATCTGCTTTCATTATGACCATTTTTGGATGAAGTGTCGTGAGTGTATATCTGCATATCTATATATATATAGAATACAACGTGTGTGTGTGTGTGTGTGTGTGTGTGTGTGTGTGTGTGTGTGTGTGTGAGAGAGAGTGTTTACTTGTGTATGCATTTATCAGTATGTGCCCTGTGTGTGTGTGTGTGTGTGTGTGTGTGTGTGTGTGTGTGTGTACATAAGTGCCAGAGTCACAGAGTGGGTCGCTGTTTGCCTCGCTCGCAGTGAGCGTCACCATGGCAACGGCACTAGCAGCTCAGTGTGAAGTGGAGGAAGAGCTTGCGGTGCTCAGCGTGATGGAGAGAACGAGGGAGAGAGAGAGAGAGAGAGAGACTGGTTTCACATGAATATATGATTGGTCCGACTGGTTGATGATGTCATGTGTTTAAGTGTCGGTTTGACGGGTGACTCCTCATGACATGTAGCAGCGCTTTTTAACCGTTTAACTCACGGTTAATTAACACACACACACAAACATATATTTGAGTATGAATCCGTCTATTTAAATGTAATTAGCACATTGAGACGATCAGTTCAGGGTCAGAAGAGTTAATGAAGGAGAGCAGAGAGAGAAAGAGAGAGAGAGCGAGCGAGCAGAGGGAGGAAGAGAGGTGTGTGTCATACTGAGCATGCTCTTTGTGCTAACTTCCTGCTCTCTCCTTCCTGACAGAAAAAGACCGTTCAGAGACACCGGCGCTCAGCGAGAACGAGAGGAAGACGAGCCGAGGAGAGGCTCTGAAAGCAGCTGAAGAGAACCAGAGCCGAACTGAGGAATTACAACAGCATTCAGACTGAACTCTACCCGGAGGATTTTTCTGTTTCCTTCTTTTTTTTACACGCCTTTATTTTTAAGGAGAGTCATTTATTGGAACTGACATTAGCCTTTGCGTATGACAGTCGGAATCACAGTAATGTTTGACCTCGATCTCTGCCTGGCACATGAAAGACTAGGTAGTTTTTCTTCTCTGTGAACCTTTTGACCACGGAGTTTTAGAAAACTCCAGCAAGCGGAGGGGAATTTTTTTTTCACTCTGAACTTGCATAATCTCTTTCATTTTCAGTTGTCTCTCTGTTATCGCCCTCTGATAGCTCTCTGTTGCACATAAAAGGAAGAAAAGGATTGACTCAAGGTACTGTAACAGGAACTTCAATAGCATTTGCATTCCAGTTTGGCTTCACAGGGGGACAGATCCTCCCTTGTGTGTGCGACAGTGTGTTTGTGTAGCTGAGTGTCCCTCTGCGGTACATTAACTTGTGTCAGGGGACAATAACTGGCCCTGTGTGTGTCTCTTCTGGGAAAATGGGATCAGAAAAGGACTCAGAGTCACCTCACTCCTCGGTGAGTGGCGTTCCCAACCCTAAGTGCCGTGCGGCGGGCAAACGCCAGGGCCGCATCTCCTTCCACAGCCTCTTCCACAGCAAGCGGGGCTCTCGGAGCACCAGAGGCCCCAAGGCTGGAGCGGCCACCCCTTTATCCCATCTCCACCACACACAGCAACAGCTTCTCCCATCTGCCTTGAGCTCAGCGCCCGCCGCTGCAGCTGCTACGCCCACAACGACCACCACCACAGCCGCCACGACCCCCCAGGATGCTGCCTCCAGCACCCCGTCAAAGCCACTGTCCTCCAGCCAGCCGTCCCTGGGTGGAGCCCCCTCCTCCGGGGAGGGCAACCTCCTGGAGTGCCCCCTGTGCCTGGTGCGCCAGCCCCCTGAGCAGCTCCCTGAGCTGCTGGGGTGCAGCCACCGCTCCTGCCTCTGCTGCCTGCGGCAGTACCTCCGCATCGAGATCACAGAGAGTCGAGTCCAGCTGAGCTGCCCCGAGTGTGCCGAGAGACTGGCCCCGCAACAGGTGGCAGACATCTTGGATGACGCGGCCCTTCTGGACAAGTATGAGGAGTTCCTGCTGCGGAGGTGCCTCGCCTCCGATCCAGACTGCCGATGGTGCCCAGCGCCTGACTGCGGGTAAGAAACTATCGATGATGTTTACAGCTCTGACCTTAATGCTTTCTCTGTTATTTAAAGCTTCTACTGCTGCTGTTATTGTTGATCTTCGTGAAGCTGACTTTACTTGTTTGCCGTACAACCAGACTACAGAGCAGCGTCTTTCCTCAGGCTGACTCCTCAAATCATCCTCAGCGCTCTGCCATAAAAATTGTTTTAATGAATGTTTTATCCAACCTGTATAAGTTAGAATGCGGCCCATTGACAGGTGTCCAATATAACTATGATAACTAACTAGACATAGATTATCTTCTTCCTGATGTCTTGTTTACTCAAGTAGGTCATATAGAGACAGAGACTGTTTCATAACCATCCAGAGGCTCCTTACAGTCCGCTTAAAGTCAGGGTCTGTGATTTAATCCTCAAGATCTCATCTGTGCTCCTGTCATGGTTTCTTTGTCTGCATATTTCTGTTTGTATGATATTACCTGGTAGTCTATTTACACTGATGACCCTGCAGTAAATAGCAGACTTATTTTCCCCCAGTCTTCATTGTCAGACTACAAATGATATTTATATGCAATCAATTCTTTTTTTAAGTGATCTTCAAATTGGGTTGTTGCAGCAGTGTAATAAAAAGTTGCAGTCATCTTTAAAAAAAAAAAAAAAAACAGGGAAAAGCAACAAGTCTTTATATGTGCTGAGCTCGAACAAGCTAATGTTTGATTTGTCAGGCTGAGATGTCGGTCTGTTAATAGATTCATCGATTGATCTGTTTCAGCAATCAGAGGGGAATTTTTGGAGTTGGAACTGCGGTTTGTGGCGTACATAATGAATGTTAGAGAGGTTATAGTTGGCATTTAGGGTGTTTGTCTGAGCTCATCTGTGCCAGTTTCCGCCCTCCATCCTCCTGTGAGTGTGAGATTATCAAGTTATCTGATAGGAGATTAAGCACACAGAGAGCCTCGGAGCACTCAGTGTGCCAGAACTCTGTAATGAACTCTTCTCTTTTTTTTTTTTTTTTTTTTTTGCCCTTCGGGGAATTGGTCTTGCGCAATTAATATAAACTATTAAAACGCTGCGAGAAACAGCGAGTAAACGAGATTGCGTGAGACAAGCCGCGACCGTGATCTACGACAGATGTTTGATACGACTCAGGAAGTGTTGCTCAAGTTTTTCTAAAATGTCTGATTAGGAACTTGCTGTTCATTAAGATCCGTTTGTCGAAGCCTAGAAAAAAAATTAATGAAGTTTGTGTCTCACTCTGATGTGTCACATCACTTGCTCAATTGCTGCTGGTTTATTTCCTCATTCTTTCTACCGTAATTGCCTTGATTTCACATGAACAGCGTTGCTTCAGACTGTGCCAGGGTTGCTCTGTCTTGTTTAGAGACACGACTGTTAGAGAGAGAGAACGAGGGAGCTGTGGGAAGTTGACTGTGAAACTGAAACTGGGTTAGCGGGCTGTAAAAGCTGGCCCTGTGGTCGGAGGGGGGGGTCAGATGGGCTTTTGGAGGTAGAGCTGCTCTCGTTAGGGTTTCTGGAACAAATGAGAGGCGTTAGTTTCATCTCAGAAAGCAGGAGTGATTCACTGTGTTTGTGTTTTCTGTGTGTGTGTGTGTGTGTGTGTGGGAAGCAGGAACGCAGATATTTGGTGATATTTTTCTGCTGCGGTTTTGTTTTGTTGTACCGGTGTTGTCGCGGGGGAAGGCCGGAGCGTCTGTGTGGTATCTTTGCAGAAACCTGTAAATTCTGTCTGCATTTCTTTTTCTCTCCGTGGCTGTGTGTCATACCTGTTGGTGCCGACTTCTGTGTGTGTGTGTGGGGAGGGGGGCAAGACTGGCTGCAGGAAATGTAGGTTATGTTAGCTGACGTCATGGTGTGTGTTTGGGGCGCGGGGAACACAGAGTTTTTTATTTGTCCCTCCGTGGCAGCGAACACAACACACAGCTGTTCAGTAGCCGACTGTTATTCTGCAACCTGAGCCTGTCCAGACACTTTACGGCCGACTGGGGCACCGCTAACTGCGCTTTGAGGCTGCGGCAGCACTCGCTCCCTCACTTTCCACAACAAACCCCCCAGACGCTACGTCACGCCCAGGTTACCCACAAAAGTTCAGGAGGTAACACGAGGGCTCCGAGCAGCAAAATCCCCCGCTGCGCCCTCGAGTTTTGTAGTTCAGTAGGCAAAGCTCTAACCTGGCCACCGCAAAACGGAGAGATCTTTGACTTTACACCCCGATCTCTGAGGTGGCAGAGGTGATTTTTTCTGAGGTCTGACATACATTGAGGGGCATTCAGCGGGTCGTAGGCTGTGAAATGTGGTTATGGGGGAGCCTCAAGGTGTGACTGCTGTGACTAATAGCTTACAGTGGTTAAATACTCACCAGTGACTGTATCACCCACCTGAACAATCTAGCGTGACGTGACCTACAAACTGCACATCCCAGTCCTTTAAACAAAAAGGTAACTGTTAGCGATGTAAGATAAACACACACTAACGTTAGGTCGGCGTGTGTGGTTATTACACTTGTTGCAGTGACTGACGAACACCGTCTTGTGAAAGAGAGCGCTAAACCTCTGACCTCATTTTCCCTCCCCACCTGTATTCTGTTAGTTTACCATCCCCCGTGTGTTTAAGACTCGCCCTCTCTCTTTGTCAGCTTGTCTGTAAACCTGTAGCACAATCTGAATGATCGAAAATGTTAAAAAAAACACTATAAACAGAAGAGAACAGTAGACCGGGGATACTTTAGCTTCATTTTCGTGCATCGTCCATCTTTTTTGATACAGTCTGTTATACAAACTGACATTATGGAGTTGTTTCATTAATATAACTCTTCTCTACGCGTGTTACTGTTTAAAAAAAAGTCACATATAAACCTTTAAATGGTACAAAGTCTCACTGTAATCTGCTTAGTGTGGCTCGGATTTGAATATTTCCCGTGTAGAAATGGACATTTTTGACATTTTTGCCTTGTGATTTACATAACAGCCAGGGAAGATTCAGGTTTTTATAGTTTTTTCAGAGGAATACTGAACTTTCCCGTCTTCCTTTTTTCTTCAGTTTACGCTTGGTGTTTCACCGCCTGTGTTGTGTCAGAACCATGTGAGCACCCATTCCTGTTTTCTACAGTTCTCTGTTTTTGTAAGAGTCCGGCAGAATCTGAATCTTTGAGTTGGGAGGATTTTTCACTCCCAGTCAACCTCGAGAGGGAGACTGTGTATAATCACTGTTAAGACTATTGTTGTAGGTTTACATGTGTATGTGTCACTGCTTTCTGTGGACGGTGTGATCGAGCCGAGTACGGCCTCGCCAGCCCCCGCTGAAAAAGTAGGGATGGAACTGTGGATAAGTTTGGGGTAAAAGTTTAAGGGGGTTCATGTAGATTACAAAAGTTAAGAAGGTTTAAGTAAGTCAGTACAGTTTCAGATGAAAATAAACCAGAACCAAAGTGTGTGTCTGCATCAGCGGTATCATAAGAGGAGAGGTCGGCTGCTGACCTACATATTTACCCACTTGATCCAGTGTCTGACGCCAGCGGTGACTCACCACCTCTGTAAATCAGACGAGTTGACTAAGTCCATATTATTATTCAGCACAAACAGTCCAGGCCACAGAAACAGCTCTACACACACACACACACACACACACACACACACACACACCTGGCAGCTACAGCTTCAGGCTGTCGGTCACTGGGGACGTGGCTTCCAAAGAAACAGCGTAATAAGTGTGAATTTCTTCAGTATAACTGTGAATGGAGTGTTTATAGCTGAGAATGGACGTTTGTGTGTGTGTGTGTGTGTGTGTGTGTGTGTGTGTTGCGTATTTGCTCACTTGTGGGAAACGTATGTAAATGTGACCTGGTTTTATAATCTTATCTCATTCATATGACACTGACTGACGAGTGGGAGATAAATATAGATGCAGTTTAGATCCCATTCAAAATGCAATTCCCCTTTTTGAATCCGAGCTATAAAATTAATCCGGTGCGTAATGACTGAGAGGAACAGAAAGTTTTGTAATCAGTCCAGTAGATCGCTTCACTAAACATGCTTGTTTTTGATGCAGACGGGCTGAGAGTGTCGGGATTTTAACTCAGGACAGGAACTCGGGGTTTTTTTTTTTTGCCAAAGCCTTTCGGTTTTTCCGGCAATCACCAACTCGAAATAAACCCTTAATTTACCACGTTACATGTCGTTTCCCCCTGTAACTCTGTGAAGTAAGAGTTTTATTTCAACCAAATTGGAATTCGTTTTTTTTTGTAGTTGTAGAAAGTCGATCCAAGGTTTTCACTCGTTTCTATCGAGTTTTAACGAAGTGTGTGTTTACGATGATAAAATTACTGTTTCTGCGAATGGAGTCTGGTGACGTCACGATGGCGACGCGCAATCTGAGCCTGTCAGTGGCAAATTAAGGCACTTTTACGTGGACGTAATTTGATGATCGCAGTCGTGCTCAATGATCAAGTTGCAGTCGTCACAGCCTGTGCCGTGGCTGGACCGATTCCAAAACTTCTCGTACTTATTGAGGCCCAGACGGCACAAAATGACATCGAAGAGCAAGTGTGACGAAGGCTGACTGTTGCGTCGCCACACGTCACCTCACTACAACCGACGGCCAACTAGCTAGACTGCGTGAGAGGGAATAACTCTCCACACCACCAGGTAGCAGTATTGTGTATTCATCATTTACGAAAGGAAAACTGGAAGTCAGTGGATGAACAAACCGTTGTTACGATAAAAGAGAACACTTGCTGATGAAGCCTCCTCGAATCGAGAATATGTCTACTGAAAAGTTGCAAATGCTACTGGGAGAGAGGTGGAGGAGAAAAAATAAGGAGGAACAGCACTATGTGGTTGAAATCGTGTAGTGATCGGCTTAGCTGAACAGCCAGATGGATTTGTCTCACTGATTCCACACGATCGGTCAGCTGAGGAGTCACAGACAAGGGCCAGCTTGTGCCAGCAGTGCAGGATGCACAGCAACAACCAGAGCCACAGACGCTCACGGACGGTCTTTAATCATTTAGACACCAAAATATCTGAACATGGAGCGCTTAATTCCCCTTCAAGTGGCCAAAAAACGTCAGTTCAAGCTGACTAGAACTAAACCTTGAAATATGCGAACATGTAGACCTTGATGAGGAGCAGAGAAGCTCACTCGAAAACACAGTGAGCGTCGAATCCTTTTTGTCTGTGCAGAGGACACGAGACAAAGCAAACACTTCAGTCCTCCGTCTTTTGGTTTGAGCGCTTTTTCGCTGCAGAAGACGACAATGATCCACTTGAGTGTTTCTGACTAATCATCTTCACCACCACAACAACACCGCTGAGTGACAGCGAAGAGAAAGAAGCCGGCAGTCTGCGGCTCATTTTATAACAGAGGTCATTCTGAAAGGCTCTCTGAATATGAATATAACAACCCTTTAATTAATCATGGACGCTCGATCCTTGAAGCCCTTGTATTATTTACCTCAGTATTATTCTCTTCACTCTTCATAACAACGCAGTCGTTTTACCTCTGACCCGCTCTCCCCGCCCGGACCAATAACATCTCGCCCGGCGTGACTGTCAGGCCCGAGCGTCCAATGAGAGCAAAGAGTGGCCATCTCTCCGCCGGCTGTCAGTTGCTATGGCGACTATCGATGCGGCATAGAGGGAGCGTTGCCAGGGGTAACCGGAGTTGGGACTTAATTAAACAGATCAATACTCGCTGAAGTCATTGTTGTTGACTGACATGTAATGCGTGTGTTTCATGTTTGTGTGCGAGTCAGACTGACGCACGTCCAGTTCATCCAGGTGTTAGAGGTGTGTGTGTGTGTGTGTGTGTGTGTGTGTGTGTGTGTGTGTGTGTGTGTTCTAAGGTTGCATTTAAAGGCTCAGCAGGATTCCCAGGTGGCAGGACTGTCTATGCATGTTTCCTCTCGACATGCTGCACGTCAGCACTCATATAACTCCTCCACCTCCGCTTCCATCTCCTTCATCCCCTCTCCCCTCTTACCCTCCTTCTGTGTCCTTTTGTTACATCGCTCTCTCTCTCTCTTTCTCTCTCTCTTTCTCTCTGTTTGTCTCTTTTTTTTCTCCCCTGGAAATGTCAGCACAAATCCTCAGCGCCACATCAAAAAAATCAACCAATCGTGAGACAGCGCTGAGTGGGATGTTCTCCCAGGAAAAAAGCTGTTGTGTCAACATGTGCTGTGTACCGCAACAAGTCCAGAGTTAGCCCGATGACACACACAATCTTCTATCTTTCGGGTTTTATGTATTTTTAGCCAGTTGTTGTTAGTGGCACAGTTGGAGGGATGTTAAAGCCCGCTGAGCCTGTGATAATATGTCTCGACAAGGCACAAACGTCGCTGTTCACTCCAGGATTAAGTGTGCTAACTCTAGTGATTCCTTTAAATGTGTCATCCAGCGCCATCGCCAGGTCCAGATTTCTATTTTATGACCAAATGGCGGCAAAACTGAACGGCCTCCTCTGTACTTGGTGCCAGGTGCTAATTAGCAAATGGTAGCATGTTAACAAGCTAAACTAAGATGGTGAACATGCTAAACGTTATTCTTGCTAAACATTAGCAGGTTAGCATGCAAGCGTTAGCATTCACCTGGAAGCATTATTGTGCTAACGCTGCATTCAGGTGCTCCTCGGATAGTCCCACTTCATGGAGCAACATGAACAGCAGCTTTTAACGGTTACATCCTAAAATATCATATCACAGATTACTTGTGAGCCAAAACTTGATGTGCGGTACATGACTTTGATTAAAGTTGTTTACAATCAGCCCAGTGTTTTACTTTCATCTGCCATGTTTCAGCATCGTGTGACGTCAACTCGTTTCCTGTAATTGAGTTGTTGTTCCCAACTCAGAGGGCGTTTACGTGAAATTTCCCTGTCGGAAGAAAAGCGTTTTTCTGATTAGTCCGCCAGCACGCGAACGCACCGCGAAGTGCAGACTCACAGAGCGGACGGCATGGCTGTTCAGCCACAAGGGGTCTCTCAATCAAAACGAAGCGTAAGAAGTAAGCAGTGAGGGGTCATGGGAGTTGCTGGCGGCCGAGCAACGTACTTGAAACAGACTCAAATATCCCACCTGTTTGTGCTTTTCCTCCCACATGGGGAAAAAATAAAACTCAGAACTCAACAGCTTAAATGTCAAGGAGAAGAAATGTGCTTTTGGGAAGTTGAATAACGGGGTTTTCACAAGGTGGTCAGGGTGAGTTTTTTAAAGAGGGAAATGGTTAAGAACGAGGCTTTCTGGTGAATTTCTTGGTGATTACTCGTTTGAGACTGCTGTTCTGTTTCTGTTTAGACAAGCTCGAACCAGAGAGCTGATGCTGCAGAAAGAAAAAAAAATGCAAAACTGGCATCTCCGTGTTTGTGTGTGCCTTCGTTGGAATGAAATTTTATACGGTTACTGAAGCGTTGAGTCGGATCAGAGGGACTGTTTGACCTTTGGGTCCTGTCGAAAACACTGTGGACGGTTGACCATCGTTACAGAGGAATCTACTTTATGCAGATCTGCGCTGGAGACAGCTGTGGTGTCTAAATCCTCACAGATGCAGGGTGATGTGTCTCTGCAGGAATGCCAGTTCTTGTCTCATCTTGTCCCGAGAAAGTCGCTCCTGTCTCCTCTGATAGTCGTTAATTTATCCCGTCCTGAGAACAGGCCTGTCACTGCGCTCGAAGAGGTGGTAATGAGGGACATGTTGGGGCCGACGTGTTTGGAGGCGTGCCAAAACAATTACAAGTTTGCCGCGTTATCACTCCTTCGCCGCTCTTCTTCCCTTTTTGTAGTATAACTTGAGCGCCCGGCTAACGTGCAGAAAACCGGCCATTGTCTTTTTGTTTGCTCGGGTATAAAAAGGCTCAAAATGTTGAAATCCCTGCCGGCTTTTGTTATCACTCCTCCAGCATGTTTTCTCCCACTTGAGCTTGGTGACAACATTTGATGACTGGCCTCTTTTGTGATTTCTCCAGTGATTGACAGCCTGCGTCTCAGACTCTCTCTCTCTGTCTTTAATTGCCTTTTTTTGTCCTTGCTGTTACAAAGTGCCACTCTTTTTTGCTATATTTAGTATTATTTGCTTAAAACTGTGTTCGCCCAACGTCAGCGCAGAACAAAAGAATGTTTTGTCTGCTGCAGAGGCTTTAAGAATATGTATTCTTCATAAAGTCACGTGACAAACACCTTTTGTTTTATTGATTTCTATCTCTCTGTATTAGTTCTGGGCAGTATGGCCTCAAAATAAGTTTTATATTTAGGTTATATTGCATCACAGCATGCATCTTGATATTTTGAAATCTCCTCAAAAGCACTTGTGAATGCTGGATGATAAAATCAAATGTTATATATCGTTATTATTGATAGAATACCTCGAGATTTGAATGAAATTTGGTGACAAAAGTAAAAGGTGATGCATTCAGGGAACAACTCAATGTTACAATATTTCAGAGCATTTCTGCCATTTTCTCATGATTCAGTTCACTTTCTTGCATAAAGAAATAATCCATTTTAGAGATAGACAGATGATCAGAGCCGATATTTTGTTTTTTTGTTTTTTTTTTATTGTTATCAGTGTTTTTTTGTGTCTGGTTGCCAATTAGATCATTTAAGAACTGCACTGCTTTGGCTCCTTGATGACTAATGATCAGTATTGGCATTGAACAAAAAGTCCATCTGGATTGACCTGCAGGACGTGTCCATCGATGCAGCTAAAATTTCACACCAATTATCTTCTGCTTCGACCTTTTTTCACCGACTTCTGTCTGAGCTCAGAATAACTCGGTCTCGGCTGTATTTACACATCTCCCCGCGGCGAACGCTCTGTCTCCTCTCTCAGTATTGAGCCTTTTCGAAATCCATATTGACTGACCTCATCCCGTCTCTCTTCGGTGTTGTCCCTGAGTGATTACTGCATTGATCAAACCCTTCTCTCTGCTCTCAGTCCACAGAGAGCTTTCAGGCGAGGTAATCTGCACATTAAGGGGCCATTTTGGACACCTTCATTTCTCAGAGACTTAAGTTGAGTTAGCAATTAGCTGCATTTCTAAAGTGACATCTCGGTTATGTAAGGTGCTGTGAGACGTTTGGTGTCTTGGGTTTGTTGCACAGCGTGGAGCAAAAGTCATATTAAATCATTTGATTTTAGACTTTAGGAACTCAGAAAACTCTTTTTAACCAGCATGCTTTAATATATGTTGTTATATTATCTTGTTAGCAAAGAGTAGAAATATGTTTTAAACTATTTGTTAGACCGCCATGAAGTTTGGTGACGACATCCTCGGCTCCCAGAGACAGATTCGAACTTCTCCTCCGGCCTTGAGGTTGATATTTATGGCCGTAACTGAAATGTGGACGGATGTCGTGCCACTAAATTTGGCACGGACATTCACGCCCCCCTCAGGATCAATTGTTATAAGTTTGATGATCCCATAATTTTTTTTATATAGCGCCATGATCAGGTGAAAATTTCACTCTGTCCAATAACTGGAAACTAAACATCAGTCCTCAGCTGTACGTTTACTCACAACCTTCTGCAAACGGTGACGCATCTCTTTCTGTGGGGAAGTTTAGACTCTGGCCAGAGCAGAGTCATTTCATTTGGATTGTGCAATTAAGCTAACACGATAGCTCCATCCATTTTAGAGTCTGAAAGCCACCATTTCCTCGAAGATTAGCGTCGTCGGGCCAACGTGCAGTCCTGCAGCGGCGCAAATGTGCATCCCCGACGTCCACCAGATTAATTGGGAATCCAGGAGGGCTGCGTAATTAATCAAAACGTGCTCTCAACCGCGGCATTGCCGAGTCACGAGGAGCTGTGAATGTTTCCATGAAGGTGAAATGTGTGGAGAACTGTTTCGTGATGGAGCAGTGTAGCTCTGCAGAGATGTCCTGGCACACAAATCCGGCAGAAGCCACGTTTGTTTGGTTCAGAACCCGACAAAAATCACATCATCAGGATTTTATATATTTTTTACAAAACTGTGCAGTCCTAGGATCTGTTTATTGGTCCCACATGTTGTGTTCCTGCTTTGCTAGACTTGTTCATCAATCCGTTGATTCATTTCTGCATATTGATGTCAGGCAGACGTTCAGACTGGTAGATGTGGAGCAGCCAACTTGTTGATTCACAGTGTGCTTTTTTTTCCCTTCTTTCTTTTGGGTAATTAATTGGTAATTAATTGGTAACATACTGATTGTGGATGGTACTGTCCGGAGGTTAGAAGCTTTGGGTTGAGATGAAGACGCGTATGTGTGAGGATGTGAGCATGAGCAGCTGGATGAATGTGGAGGTGTAGGTAACATGCAACATACTGGGAGGAGAGGGACGGGAAAATAAAGGGATCACATACGGATTTCGATTCAAAAATCCGTATTAAAAGAAATGCCGTAACAACTGAATGTGCCTGTGTTTGACTTTCTTATTTCACAGTCTTTCAGAGCGTTTCATCTTTTTTTTCCGTCTTCGTTGTTTGACTTCTTCTGCCGCCGCTTTATTGAACCCCCGTCTCTTCTTCTGTCTCTTCCTCTCAGATTTGCCGTCATCGCCTCGGGCTGCGCCAGCTGTCCCAGGCTGGTGTGTCGCAGGGAAGGCTGCGGCGCCGAGTTCTGCTACCACTGCAAGCAGGCCTGGCATCCCAACCAGACCTGCGACTCGGCCCGCCAACAGAGGGCGCAATCCCTGCACACCCACAGCAACCACTCACCCAGCTACACACAGGAGCAGGGACCAGGTGAGGAGCTAAAACACACACACACAAACACACACACACACACACACACACACACAGCCCTCCCTGGAGGGTAATTGGATCAGAAGTAACCACAGTCTGGCGATACAGCCTCACACACACACACACACACACACACACACACACTGTGCAAGGGTGTGTGCTCGGCGCAGACATAAACAGACAGATAAGATCTTCTCCCCCAGCATTTCCGCCCTGAAATTATTTTTCACACCTCTGAGAAGTCTCTGTCTCCGTCAGCCTTTATCAAGTCAGCCTCTTCCGTCTGTCGGAGCGCTGAGTCAGACTCGTCTCGCGCCTGTTGTAGCGACTCCCCAATGTTTGCACCGCTGGGTGAAGTGTGCAGCGTTCAACAGAGCATGAGACACTATGTTTATATATATATATATATAAATAAATATATATGTCTCACAGCTTTTCCTCTCTGTGCATCCTGTCACACAGTGTTTTCAAAAAGTCCCCATAACATTTCTTCCAGATGGCGCTATGTTTAAGAGCTTTACAGTGAGATTTCAGTCAGTGGAAACTCATCTACCTCAGTGGTTCAACCGGAGTAACAGCAGCATCACTCCAGGCCACATTTATTTCATGCAAAAAGCAGAACTATATTCAGCAGTGTTGAGAATAATAGGTGAAAAATATACTTCAGAAAAACTCTTCCAGCTCAACTGTGACACGTTGAAACTTTGAAAAACGTTGAAACGTGTTTCTCTACTCGGCTTTAAAACATCATCAGCGAACTGGGAAGACGGAGTTCGTAGTAAAGTTGCGATTACTAGTCAACAAATCGAATAGTATATTGATGGTCGATGAATTTGCTTCTTTGGACTGTTGGCTGGACTAACTAGCCGAGCTAACTCTCTCCCAACATGGCCGCGCTCTGCAAATAAATGAAGCGGCGGTATTTCCTGAACTGTCGAGTCGTCCCTTTCACACGCTCGCTCTGGTGATGACGCCAACACAAAAATCTCTCCGCACATCGGAGCGTGTGCGAGCAAACATCCCTTACATGTGTGTGTCTTTAATTCCATTTTGATTAAAACGTCTATTAACTAAATCCCTCCAGCTGTCCTCGGTCGGTTTCTCCCTTATCTGTCTCTCTCGTCTTAATTCGCCACTTCCAGTTTGTTCCCCTCTGCCAAGCGTTCAGAGGAACTGACAACAGTCCAGGAGGATGAAAGTGACTCATGAAAAACTCCAGACCTCTGCCTCTCTCCCTACCTGTCTGTCTGTCTGTCTGTCTGTCTGCCTGTCTGTCTGTCTGTCTGTCTGCTTAGTGAACTGGATAGAGGCAGATGTACAAGAGACAAAGGGAGAGAGGAGAAATAAGAGGAGTGGAGCAAAAAAAAAGAAAGGAGAGATGGAAAACATGAGAGAAAGGAGAGTGTGTTGAGTCATGTCAGCAGAACAGAATACACACAAACACTAACAACTAGAACAACGACCTACACGCACACACGCACACACACACACACACACACACAGATCTGCCATCCTCTCCTCAATATAAAATGCCAAAATGCCCTTTAAAGAGCAGAGAGCGTCCAGATTTCAAACACACAGTAAATTGACCGTTTGGTCTTTTTTTAGGCTTCTTGGCTTTCTCTCCCGTTAAAATGCATTAGAGGACAAACCGCTGCAATTGTCCGACCCATTACTCTAATGAGGTTTGATTTTTGTTGCCAACGGGAGAGAGGGGAATAAAGCATCTATACAGGATCATTGCAGAGCTTTTAGTTTTTCTTTCACCGACAATATTTAACCTTTATTTGGAGTCTTGTGCATTCAGGGGATTTTTTCTGGATTTCTGCTGTTTTGAAGCTATCGTTGATGCGTTCAGATGAAAGATTAGTACATGATTTTAAAAAAGTGATGCGCAGATCGATACCACCCGCACATGTGTACATAAAGTTTGAAGCTACAGTCGATGTCACTAAGTGTTTCCCTCTCTCTCTTTTCCCCCCAGCTGATGACATCAAGCCGTGTCCTCGCTGTGGCGCCTACATCATCAAGATGAACGATGGGAGCTGCAACCACATGACGTGCGCCGTGTGCGGCTGTGAGTTCTGCTGGCTCTGCATGAAGGAGATCTCCGACCTGCACTACCTCAGGTACTGACAGTTGTTGTTTCGGCCTTTGCGTCGGCTCCGTACGCGGCCTTTTAAAGACGTGTAACTGGAAACCAACTCCATCCCTCTGTGTCTCCCTCCGTCACCATCAGTCCATCCGGCTGTACCTTCTGGGGGAAGAAGCCTTGGAGCAGGAAGAAGAAGATTCTGTGGCAGCTGGGCACCCTGATCGGAGCGCCGGTCGGCATCACCCTCATCGCAGGCATCGCCGTGCCCGCCATGGTCATCGGCATCCCTGTTTACGTCGGCCGCAAGGTGAGAAACGGTAGAAGAAGAAGAAGCTCCAGCCACTGTTTAATGAATCTCAAGGAAAGAGTGCAGCGCTTTAACCTTGGAATGATCGGGTCAGGGTTTCAGGATGGAATTAAAAAAACAGAGATTTAAACAACTGTATTGTTGTTGTCAGTCAGTGTTTCCAAAAGGAGTAAAGAAACCACAAAATATTCACGTTTAAGAATGTTTTTGTTTCTTTTCTTAAAAATGTTCTCAAACTGATTAATCGATTATTAAAATACAGTAGCTGGCAATTCATTGAGTACTTGACTAATCCATTCATCGTTTTTTAAAACACACAGCTTAAAGCAAAGTGCAGGCACGTAACTGTCTGTTTGTAACCAACTAAATTAAGGGTTTCAGTTTTGGTAAAGCAATCTGACTTTCTAAAATCAGGATATACTTCTGAAATAGCCGTGAAAAAGGAAATAGAAATAAAAGATTTTGGAGGAGACCTTTTATAAAGAGGAACTGATAAAGTGCATATGAAACATTAGTCATTATTCGTTATCACAGGTTTCCTCAGCCTCTTTTTTTTTTATTTATACAGTCTGTCAACATCAGAAACGCACGCCATGAAAACATTTCCCCTCATCCTTCCTCTTTTTGCAGCTAACAAAGATGTTTAACACCTTGGGTTTTTTTTTTTTTAACCCTTATTTTCAGTTCACTGAAAGTTTATCTTCATCCACACCCGGCTGGAGAAACCAGAAGTGGAAACCACAGAGTCATGGCGACACTCAGACAGTCTGTCACGGTCCTTCTCTGATGACAATCTGGAATTTACAGCGTTACAGAACAAAAGCCCTTTTTCGAAGTTTCAGTATGTTGTCCTCATTTTTTTTTTTTTTTGGGGCACGGTGCTGAAAGTTTTCTAAATGTCAGGAAGCACTTTCATTTCTTTCTAAAGAAGTTTCCATTCACATCAACGACCGCTGTGACACAGAGGAAGATTTAAAAAGGAGTTCTGTCCTCAGATCAGCTAAATAAAAGGCCTCGAAGTTATTAAAACATTTGTAAGATTTTTCTGAAGGTCATTAATTCTTAAGGTTAATTTTGACGATAAGGTTTTACATCGACACTCTAACTGATCTTTTAGAATCTGAGGTATTTATTTGAGGCTTACAGCAACTGAAGTAAAGTGAGGGCCATGAAGTGATCTTCTTTAGGAAACTGAGTTTTTTGAGCCTTTGGTTTCTTTTGATATTAAAATCCCTTTAATATTACAGTATAGTCGTCTTAAGGGATGTTTAAATGTCCTAACCCTGCAGATGAATGTCATCGTATCATGGCTGTGTCATTACTTTAAGCTAGTAACACTGTTGTATTATGTGCTACAATGCAGTTGTCTTATAAATAACTACAATAGGAAGGGCATAAAAAGACATTGTAAGATATTATGGCGCTCTCTTGTGGAGAACAGCGAAACAGCATGTTTTAATGTAATCTTTCTCAGGATCCGTGTGACGTGTTGAACGTGGTTAACTAGTGAGATAAACTGAAGCCGGCAGCTCAGTCCCATCACGTTTGCCTTCTTCGTGTTAAAACCTGCCTCAGGAGTTTCTCAGATTCGGTCGTCCGAGTCGAACAATGACTAACTGAATCTTTTCAGGAAACGCTGCGGCCTCGTCTGCTTGTGACAAGTTCTGACACAGATTCTGTTCTCTAGAAAGAAGCCTGCCATTGTTCTTCTTCGGCTCTGAGGTGTTCCAGGTGTTTGAATCGTCTCTCTTTGTCTCTCTCCTTTGCTGCAGATCCATGCCCACTACGAGCTGAAGAAGTCGTCTCGTCACAGAAGGAACCTGGCCATCACGGGAGGCGTGGCCCTGTCCATCATCACCGCCCCGGTCATCGCAGCCGTCAGCGTGGGTAAGAAACTCGACCGGACCGTCATCTGTCACCCGTCACGCTCTCTGACTCTCTGGGGCTGACGGCAGAACAGAACCGAGCACAGTTTGTTGATCTGCATCCAGACATGCCGCTCCACTGAATGCTAAATGAAGAATACAGAGTGATTCATGCTTCTTGGGGACAGCTACAACCAGACAGATACATTTCACAGAAGCAGATTTGAATCACTTCATAATTTGGAAATAAAACATCTCTACACACTTCTTCCTGCGGCGCCTCTGAACAGGTGTTAAACTGCTTCCGTTTCTCTCGCTCTTCAGGTATCGGCGTGCCCATCATGTTGGCCTACGTGTACGGCGTGGTGCCCATCTCTCTGTGTCGAGGTGGCGGCTGTGGTGTCAGCAGAGGGAAGGGGCGAGGTGTGCGGATTGACTTCGATGAGGACGACGGTCCAATCACAGGTGAGGACGCCAAACGTCTTCCAATTACATACTCACTCACAATCACATCCGATATACAGACTTTTTTGTGACTATATTTTTGCTTCATCGACTTATTTAGCCTTCAGTCTGAACAGTTACTACTTTAAATAAGAGCCAAAAGAAATACACATGGAAAACGGTGAAGACAGCGCTGATGATTCAAGCTTTCCCCGCGTGTTTCTACAGTGGCAGACGCGTGGCGAGCCCTCAAGTCCCCGAGCCTCGGCGAGAGCAGTCTGGACGGAGCGGTCAGCGGTCTGAGCACCACCTCCCCCAGCGAGGGGCTCTCTGTGGCCCCCGGGGCTCTGGGTGACACGCCACACTTCAACACCCTGGCAGGCGGCGCCCTGGGGACCCGCAACGCCAAGTACAGCAGGTGAGGAGAGGAGATGAAGTTGCACAGCCACACTTCCCTCAACGACATTTAGATATCGCACTAGGGCACCAGCATCACCGGACTCTGAACACACACCTCACAACAAACAAGTCATGGTCCGTGTGAATGGTTTAATGGTCAGCGATTAACATGATGGTTTGTCCTCCTGCAGGCTGGAGGTGCAGGCAGGCGAGCTGGCTAAAGAGTCAGCCCAGAGGGAGACAGGCAGCCTGGGAGCAGGGAGCGACTGTGCCAGCACCCGTGGAATGGCCGGATCCATCATCTCCTCCTACACACTGCCTGACAGGTGACGCTTTACTTTTTCTTTGTCCTGAAATATTTTATCGCAGAGAGTCTCGTTAGTTGTCACGCCGCGGATGCGTCTGTCTGTCGCTCTGTCAGATTTGATTTGGACGCGATGTGATTGAGATAACAGAATTAGAACTAATCTGATGACTTGGCAGCTCGCTGCCACGATCTCACGTTGTTGTCTCATTTGGAGCGACGCCTAAAGCTGCAGAAATCCCTCCGTACATCGGCGGCAGCTTCACTCAGCAGATACTTGCCAGGAAATGTAGGGATCACAGCGGAGCCACAGTTCCTGTTTTTAAAATACTGTGGGAGCATTTAAGCCAATTAAAATTTACTTACATTTTATATTTACTTACATGGTTGTCAAGATGAAGATTTTTTCTGAATGGTTGCGTGGAGAGTTTTACTCAAAAGCGTCACACTGCGACTGACTAACTGTACGTCTCGTGTCTCTGCAGGGAGTGCACCAACCTGGAGATCCAGGTGGACATCGAGACCAAACCCAGCCATCTCTGCCTGACCAGCGAAGAGGACCTAACCCCGCCACCGGGCTCCGCTGCCATGGCGACCGTCTCAGGAGGGGAGGAGCCTCAGGACTGCAGCTCCAGAAGGGGCGGGGCTTTGTCTGGCTCTGCGTTGGGACTGTCACCAGGCGCGTCGATCAGGGAGGGGCTCCGAGACGTCACCCTGGCTCAGCCGGAGAGCATCCGCAGCGACCTGGAGATGTCGGACACTCAATCAGACGACATCGCAGAGCTGACGTCCGACGACTGTGACTCCCCGCACCCGAAAAGCTGTCACCTGGCGGCCAGCCAGCAGCCCCAGCCCCCCTCCTGCCGAGCCCTGAACCCCCCCGAAGGCCTTCACTGTCCCGCAGACAGCAACGTCATCCTCTACGTCTGAGAGAAGCTCTGCTCTCAGGATTGCACAAAAAGAAAAAAAAAAACTAACCAATCCCACAACAGTTCCATCTGAGCTCTCCTTTACTTCATTGCTTTTTATTTTTGATTTCGCCATTTCTCGTTTTGCTGCTTCTGCGACCCCACAGACACCGTCTTAAACACAGACAGCGTTGGTTTACTTTGGTCCGTCTGTCTTATCTATCTACCTGTCAATCTCCTCACTGAGTAAATTGTCAGGGTTCTACCTCTGAGATTTATAAGATAATGATTTATTGTTTACTCCTTGGTGCAAAATGCCTTGGCTACTTAAGCAAAAAAAAAGATAAAAAAAAAAATGAAATGAACTGAAAAGAAAAGAAAAGAAACAAAAAGACGTACAAATTTTCCACAAGAAATATTGCAAAATTGAAATTATGAAATACGGTGAAACGTCACCAAGCACAGCAGAGGGAGGAGGATTGTTTTCTGAGTACGGGGCATGTTTATAACAATGTGTGAGTGAATGTGGACTTTGTACTCAACTGTTGTGGCTTTATTTTTTTCTTCTTTTCCTCTATTTATATTCAGATGACCTTGAACTTTTTATGATTTGCTGTGTGCATGAGTCTGCATGAGCCATGCCTTGTGTGAACGGTTTAAAAAGGGCAGTGAGTTTCTGTTACACTGGTGGAAGTTTACTCTAGAGGATGAAGCTGCACTTGAATCTCACTTTCCCTGCACAGAGGAGGAGGAAGAGGAGGAGGAGGAGGACTTGGGATTTAAAAAAAAAAGTGTTTTGAATTACAGAAATAAGTGATTGAGTTCCGACAGTGACGTGGCCAGAAAACTCTGCAGAGAAATGCACTGAGAGAAGCTGTTTTAATTGATTCAAGTCAGTGACCGTGTTCGACCTTCTTCACACTAACTTTGGACATTTTGAACAGTTAGAACAAGTTGACCGACTGTTCTGCACTGAAACGCACAAACAGACTTTTGTTATTTCACAGATAATCCACCGAGAGATTTATATAAATTCAAAGTATGACGTTAATCTGTAAAATTTAGGAACCAGAAGTCTGCTGGAATTTTTTTTTTTTTTTTTTTTACACAATATTCAGCTCAATAGGTAATTAAATCTTCAATCAAACAGGTAGGCAGCACACTAAAACACACATGCTTGAATGTGGAAACCAACCACAGTCCTCTGGTGCTCAAACTGTCAACACACTAACATTTTTTTTTTAAAAACCTGATATCTGAAGTTACACAGTAAAGCAGCAGTGCAACTTCTGACTTAGACTTAGAACAAAATGTGTATTGCAGTAATAATAAAATATTGGCAACAGATCGAATAAATATAGATCATTTTCTAACCTTTATTTGAACCATTATGGATTATCATCGAGATTTGATAAAAGAGCAAAAAAAGAAACTCCAAACCAAAATGACACGTTACATTTCACACAAAAGAAACAAGCAACAGACTTTAAACGAGCAGCAGATCACATCAGAACAATGAATCTTCCAGTGTTCAGCAGCAGGTCGGGTGCTTTTAGTGGTTGAATTGTCCTTAATCCTATTGTCCACATCTTCTTTTTTTAACAGTTGGGGTCACACGTCATAATTATTGTTGTCCATAGATAGAAAAAAGACTTGTGAGTCACATTAGCGGTGTTTGAATGGATTCGATCTAGAGCCACAACGTGCAATTATTTTTAATATTTTTCCAATCTGCCCTTTAGTTCGGGCCATCATCATTTTTTAGATGTCTGTGAGCAGTTTCACCAAGGAGTTGTTTCACATCTAACTTTGAAGGTGAAATGTGACAGAAAAGCAGATATCCAAACAAATTAATTTAAAAAAAAACTCTCCTTTTGTTCAATCAGGCCAAATCCAACATCAAACTCGATAGAACTCACTCACTTATAGATACCAACCACCTACATACGCCTGATTTCTTTAATCAAGATCCAAGAATGTCTTATTTTTCTCATTATCTCACAAACTTAAAGAGAGTGTGTAAAAATATCCTGGGTCCATCCCTTGATCTAGATCTGCACTAAAGTTTATGTAGTTCAGTAGTTTTTGTGTAATCCTGCTGACAAACCAACAAACAGACACAGGTCTCCTTCCTTCACCAAAAGTACAAAAATAACTTTACTATCATAATCAGCAAATTAAATCAGCATCAGAGAAGCTGGAACCAGAGAAAGTTTGGAATCATTTTGACTTCTCAACAAAGGATTTCACCACTGAGCGCTTGACTTCCTGCTTCGACCTGCTGCTCTCTGCTCACTGTCAGAACTCTCTCACTGGCTGGTTGTGTTGTGTGTGTGTGTCGTGTGACTGGACACACAAACACACAGAGATGACTGGTGTTGTTTTCAACAAGTTAACTGGCTGTCTGACCCACTTGAACATTGTGTGTGTGCCTGCGCGTGCGTGTGACTGAGTAAATGGACTTCTGATGAATGTATTTGTTCGTCCCACTTTGTTTTTGAATGAGCACTCGTGCACTTTATCTGAATTTATCCTATTTAACTTTTTTTTTTCTTTTTTTTTTTTTGCGACCCGTCGTCTGTTGCTATGAATGAGTTTTACTTCATTTGCAAACAAAAGTCTGTGGTACAACCAAAATAAAATCACCTACCAGAAGGCCTTTTATGTTGGATGTAACTGAAGAGGGTTTGGTTCCAAAACATCATCGTCATTTTTATCATTCAGTCATTTCTAAGGGCATCCACTGTGTTTTATCAAAGTTCTGATCCGAGGACTGTAATCATCTTATTTTCTTCATGTTTTCTTAATCAACTTCATTTCGCTTTTGGAGCCAAACACTTCAAATATTGATGCCGATAAGCTTTTCTTAATCATACTCACTAGCTTGAATTGTTTCTTAGCTTTGTATCACCTCTGTGCTTCAGTTTTGAAAAAAAAAAAAAAAAAAAGGTTTTCTACCAGGCTTTCCGATTAATCTGCGAGGAATCCACATGGGAACCTTTCTCATCTCAGAGTAGCTTTATGGATTTAGCTGCTTATATAACTTGGCAGTGCTTTGTTTGGTCTGCACTTATCACTCGTTTCTGCCTGCCTGCCTGTGAGAAAACACACGAATGTACCACGGATGATGTGTGAGCGTTCATGGAAACGTCCCATTAAGACCACAGGTGGTCCTGTCCTTATTTGACAAAAGGTTTTAGAGTATATAGATAGCAATATTTAAGTGTTATTATATTGTTTGTGTATTTCCTGTCACTGTTAATGCCCCGCCCTGTGTGGGGTTGTACATGCAGGACTGTGAAAGACAACTTGTGGACCTTTGGGGGAAAAAAACAAATAAACACAATCTGATGTTGCACAAAAGCTCGGAGTCTTTTTATTTATCTAGTTTATAAGAAAAGTGAAAGCTGTTGTGTTTTTTTTGTCAGACATCATTTTATTAACTACAAAGTGACAGAAATCATTCATGAAGTGTTGCAGTCTTTTACTGAGAATTAGTGAAAATGTGAAAAATGTTATTAAGAGAAATTGTTCCAGTACTTCAGAACTTTAGAAACTTTAGAGCAATTAATATTAAACTGTTCACAAAAGACACACACCTGGTAAAATATGACCCATCAGAAAGTTCTTTATTGAAACTCCATGACTCCATGTTTTCCATGACGTAATAAACAAACTGACCTTAAAGGACAACACAGTTTCATACTGTTTTACTTTGTTTATATTTGGCGGACCCTGCCACCTTTCTCTAGCTCCAAACCACGTTTTAGAGACCTTTTTTTTCTCTGAACAGCTTGTTTATATAGTTCTTAATCAAATAAATACCTCAGAGTTTGTATTATTACCTCATTAATGTTGTAAATTTAAAATTACGAGTTAGAAATTCCACATAGTGCCCCTTAAAGTTTCCCAGGTCCGAACACATAATAAAAAATCTTAAAAACCAAATCGTATAAATGCTTGAAATAAACAATTTAATCGTTTTGAAAGAAAAAAATTGAAACATTGATGACAGTCCTAAAAATTGCATGTAGACAACTTATATGTTTTATTTTTACAGCTGAGGTGAAGATTGTTATTCAGGTTAATATATTTCAAAAACGCAATATTTGTGTCATATCTACACAGATTTAAAAACATGATAGAAGAAGAATGAAGGGCATCAACCATAATATGAAGAAATAAATGAATTGATTAAATGAAAATATACATGTAAATATAAATTATGGCAGTGCTGCATTAGAAAATCTACATGGGGAGACATAAAGACAATAAATATTGATTTAATATAATTAAACTATATGTTTATGTGTATATGTTGGCATGTTTAGTTGTAGATCTGGCAGTGCTTTGGTAAATACCTCCTCACTGTCTTGTCCAGTAGGCGGCGGTACTGCACCGTTAAGCAGCCAGAAGCACCGTCGCGTCTCTTTACGACACTTTCTGTCACTTTACGGCCGTATTGTTGCCAGACGTAAAGCGGAACGCGTGGAGTCGGAGGAAGGTTAAAGTGGGCCCTACAAAACACGGTAAATACGTATATTTTCTGCTTTATGTCGGTATTTTAAAAGCACTTTTCTTAATTTAACACAGTGTAGATTTATTTATTGTTTGAAAATAGTTCCAGTTTGTTAAAAGGAGTGAAATGACAGCTGCCGGTGGTTAGCATGAACAGACTGTCATTGAAGGAGACTCATGAATTTATCAAACGTCTGACCAGGGGACACATTTAGACAACGGTTGTAGCTCATATGTATATATATGTTGATTTATATTACATAGCGACAAATATGGAAAGATTTATCGTAGAGCTGTTTATTTCTTTAACAGAGCCGTTTAGCCAGCTAGCTGTTGTGGTTAGCTAAGCGCTAGCTAGAACTTAACGGTTTGCTAGCTGCCTAATGTTAAAGTGAGGTTAGGTTAGTAAATAACGGAGGGAAGAGATTACTGGAGCTTTATAATAGCTACAATATTAAATAATACATTCTTGCCAGTAACATATCCTTTGCATGTAAATCCTTTGAGTATCTCAGGGCTAAAATCTGGAGAGAAAACAAGGAATAGCGAGCAGTGATCTTACTTAATGATTGTATTAATGCCCTGCTGAATTGATTCGTATATCATCCGCATATACGTTTGTAATACAACAGTGGTACAATACTCTTTATATTTTGATTCCTGACAAGCCAGGACAGCAATGAAAACGAGTTATGTTAGTTTTAAATGTGCACTGTGTATTTCGTGGGAAGAACTTAAATCAGAAGAGAAATATCTTTATTGATTGATTTCTTTGCTTCTAAACAAACTAAATAAACAAACTCTCCACACAGTTTCATACTGTTTTACTTTGTTTAAATTTGGCAGCCTGTCACGTCTCTAGCTTCTAACAAGTGTCCTTATTTTACCTCTGAGTTCTGAATTTATTCTCCAAAACTACATAGTTAAAAACTATAAGTCTTTTTGTCCTGTCATATTGAATAACTTCTCGTTTGTATCAGCAGTGAACCACCACATTTTTCTGTCTAGTAGTTATAATTTACCAAACACCATCATGTCCAGAAAGATGAAGATTTGTTTTAGCTGTTATCATTTTTCAATGTCACAGCGAGTTGGGAAAGGCTGCCGCTCTCAGACCTTCACTAACTGCTTCACAATGAATCATTCTGCATCGCTCATAATAATAGCAGGTTTTTTGTGCTTTTCACCACAAACAAAGACAATTACACCACTGCAAACAGTGGTCCCATCATCACACTATCCATGGATACACATACATGCAGACACACATGAGGAAAAGCTCATTTAAACATCAAATGAACATCTTAAGAGAAGGAAGACACAATTAAAATTATTATTTACATGATTGAATTAAATACACTACTGTCCCACCTTATAACCCCACATTATAAGCCTTTCTTTATTACAGTTTTAAAGGAAGGGGTCTAGAAAAGGTAGTAACCTGTTGTATGGTTTCGATCATACCATTTTTCAGTCAATTTGAGTTTTTGCATTAAATAAGAAAATATTACATTTCTTTGAAACTGCAACAAGTGCTGGAAGTGCAGACTGGTTATTTACTCTGAATAATGTGGTGCTTCATAATTTACACACTGCTGCGTCCGAAGCACTTTCTGGTCCCGTGTAATAAATATGCAGTTGGCGATTTATTGAGAACATTTCTCACAGGTAGCAGTTGTTGAAGAAGTTGGCTGAAAAGTCTTTAATACGTCATGGCTATTGGCTGTTGATGTTAGTTAAAACATGCAGATGTGTTTCAGCCATTGTCACATGATTAGTCTAGCCAGTTAAAGCCACATGGCGGACCATATTTAGCAGAGAAAATCACAGCTAACAAATAAACAAATTAATATATATCGTTTTTCTTCCACTCTAACACCTCTAGTGCCGAGGCAAATGTTTCTGCCTCCCCTTTATCTACATTCCCTCTGACTTGACCTGTTCCACCCGTCATTTTCTCATCCTCTGTCTCTTCCCATTCTTCCGCATTAGCATCATGCCGATTATAGACCTGCAGAAACGGCTTGGCCTCAACCTGGACAACTGGCTGCTGCTGCAGAGCGGACAGCAGCCTTTTAAGATGCCGGCGCGCTGCCATGCTTTTGAGAAGGAGTGGGTCGAGTGTTCCCACGGCATCGGGGCGACCCGCGCCAAGAAGGAGTGCCTGGTCGAGTTTGAGGACTTCTACGAGTGCATGCACAGGGAGAAGACAGTAAGTGTCCGGGTGTGAAAACTAGTATTTTTGAATAGTTTTGACTGCTGGGTCGTAGTTAAGAAACTGACACGTAATTTATTTGTCAGTTATTGTGTCCTGTTTCCATGTTGGAATTGAGCTCACTCGCTATAATTTGCCACTCGAGTGGAAAAAAGAATCAGTACACCAGCAGACATGAGCGTACATGCTGTGAACAGTACTGGGATGGCAGCAGCCTGGAGCTCAGAGGAATGACTGCTTGTGACTTTTGACATCAGCTGATTTTAGCAGCACTTTATGTTTGATAATGTGACCTTTTGTGAAATGGATGTTTTAATATGTTTTTGTTGTTGTTTTGTAAGGTTTAAAAAAAAAGTCCCTGTTCTGACGTTAAATTCCAGAAATGTTCTGCAGGCTACAACACTTGACCTTGCCATCATCATTGGGGCGAGATAATGACTGAATTTTCACTTTTGGGGTGAACTAATCCTAGTATTAGATGTAATTGCTTCCCAACAGCTTAATCAGCCTTAATATCTAATATGTTAGCATTTCTGTAAACCTAAGCTATAAAAAACTGCCTGATTGTTGTATTGAGTCTGGTGTTAGGGATTGTAAGGAGGAGGAGAGGAGAGCATTCATTAAGAAGGGTTGAAAAAAGTTTTAATAAGAGTTTAAATTAATAACAGAACTGTACTCAGAAAGAAAAACAGCAGCCTCATCTAATCCTTTAAATACTGTCAGAGTTGAACTCAGGTCAGACTTGATGGTGTTGTGTGTCAGCAGAAGAGAGACTGACAGATGTACCGCCTGTCCACTGCGAATGTGCTGCAGCAGCAGGATCTTCCTTCATTTGCTTTTTAGCAGCGTCTCGTTCTCTGAAAACATGATGGCGAAGAAACAGGATGAAGTGCTGATTTAAGACGAATGTCAGGCTAAGACAACATCACACAGAGACACCTACGTTTAAAAACTGTTCATCTAGTTCTTTTGTAGGTATAAACGATAGTGTTGACATCCAAATGGTGGAGGGATGTAGAACATTCTCTTTAATGACTTTATTCTTCTCCCTGCGTCTCCATCCTGTCCTGCCTCAGCACTTATCTCCCCTTCTCTTCCTCCCTGCAGCACGCGAGGCTGCATGCCATCCGTCAGCAGCGTGACAAGATGGTGAAGGAGGGGACCTACACGCCACCGCCCTGCCACTCGGGCAAGGCAGACCAGGTGCCATGAGGGAACACGCAACTGTCCGCAGTTCTGTTCATGTGTATAGTAAATCAGATCCCGCTATTCCCCGTTCTTCTGTACAACTTTGCAAATAAATGTTATCATCCACTGTCCTCTGCTTCTCGTCTTTTCCTTCACTGTAGTCTTCTTCGTCTCTCTTTCAGTGTACGCGGTTATGTGGAAGAGAGAAAACAATAAGGCGGAAGTTAACAGGAGTGTGATTTGTTTATGGTTTTACTCAAATAATTAGCAGGTACATTTATTGTTTAACAGGCATATGTTTTAATTCATATTTATACACTTATAGTAATTGTACAAATCATAATAATTCAAAAAGTAGAAAAACTTTGTCATATGCTTTGACGTCCTGTTGCCAGGATACTCGAATTTCTAACATTGGTACAATTCCTTTAACTAGAATGACACTCGGTAGAGTGCATACCTCTGCCAAGGCCCGACATTCCCCTTTAATTGAATCCAAAATCAAATCAAACATCTGCTAGATCCAGATTTTTATTTGGATCTGCATCAAATTCTCCTCCGTCATAGATACCAACCACCTCAATTTGCCTGATTTTTTCACTCATAGACATCCTGCATTATTGCCATTGAAACAGCGGAAAATGTAAAAAAGAAAATCCTCCATCCTCCATTCATGGAAATCCGTGTGTGTAATCCTGCTGAGCAGCCAACAAAGAAACAAACAGACAAGAGCATAAACCTTCTTACCGTGCCACTTGTCTGAAGCAGTAATGGCTTAATGCTCAGAGCTTGCAATATAAAAAAGTCATCAAATAATTCAAACCTGTCTGTCTGTGAGTGATGACATGCAGCAGACCATCAGTATTTACTTTACAGCTTCACCACAGCTGCTTCATTGACCGCTGGTGAATGATTTAATGTTATCTCTGCCGCTGTGGTGATGGTGTATTGTGTTCAGCTTTTAACTACAGTCCATTTTCTTAACCTGGTGACCTAATTTTAGTAAACCACTAAATTGATTGGGGAGTAAATGCTCCCGAGGGACATCTGCACCCACTCCGCGAGAGGCTGATGTAAGTGGACGCTGTTTTGACATCCATGATTCAATTACCAGCGTTTAACTCAGACTGATGGGATTAGGAGGCTCTGAGAAGCGCCACAAGATGGAGCCAAGAGCACAGAAAATACAAAACATCTAGTCTTTTTATATTCAATGGTCCTTTATTTTCTGATTTGACAAACAATGACCGTTTCATGGCTGAATTTCTGTCAGTTTTCTTGCTGTAGCTACCACTGAGGACACAGCGGTCCTTTTAGGATTTAATGATGTGGAGAGACATCTACCCTCACAGTTATACAAACTTTCTGACCGAAAACAAAATAATGAGTAGAGTCAACTAGGATAACATTTCTGGTATAAGATTGATCAAAAATCACATCCGGGTCCTGGTTCATCTAAGTGCTTCACTGAGGCAACTGAACTGTTTTGAAGTTCTTCCTCCGTCTTCCAAAAGATGAGAACAGATATAAATGGAAAATTGATCAAAATGAGCAGTTTTAATAATCAATATCAAAAGCAGGATCAGTGATTCTCACAGCAGTGTTGTCGCCGGTATTTGTTCTCTCTCCTCCTTCACTTAGCATATTCTTTAATTTATTTGACCATATGGCTTTAGTGTTGTCCATTGCAAAAAAAATAAATGTGGAGGTTATGTCACACTTGATACCATGCAGCCTGTATTTAAAAAAAAAAAAAATCAAAAGTCAACCGAATCAGGGACAACCCTAAACATAAGATCACTTTTCGCACAAAAACACAAGTAGTAGCGTGGGATCATGGGAGTTGTTGGCTTCATTGTCAAAAAAACACCATTGCAGATGAAAATTGATACACATTTCTCGGCAGAAATGATCACAGACAATTTGTTTTTAAAGGTGTTTCCCCTATTATTCAGTCATGTTCGCTGACTTCCTTCCTCACTCTTGGAAGTTATATCTAAAGGTGACCAAATGTAATGCAGCGATACCCTGAGCACCTCTCTGATGACCATTGTTGAAAACATTTGGGGAAAATTTATGAACACAACTCAACAAAATGTATAAGAAAGGTCAAGCTTTTGTATAGTTAATGCTTAAATGTTCCATATTATACATTTTAACTCCAGGTTCTTCTATAGTCCAGGCTATAACACGGATCATTATGGGTTTTTTATTGAGGTCTAATTATTGGAGATGACTTGGAGGTTGAAAACCGTTCAGGATTTAGTTTCTTTATAATAGAAAGGCATTTTTTACATTTACAAAAATCCTCTTGCGACCCTCCAGACTTACCCTCAGTTGGAGAACAAGTACTGAAACTCAACATTAAAGGTCTAATTATTGGAGATGACTTGGAGGTTGAAAACCGTTCAGGATTTAGTTTCTTTATAATAGAAAGGCATTTTTTACATTTACAAAAATCCTCTTGCGACCCTCCAGACTTACCCTCAGTTGGAGAACAAGTACTGAAACTCAACATTAAATCAAACTTAAAGATGTTCCACTGTCAGAAACTGGAGTTAACCTGTGCAGTTTGGACAAATCCCCACAATCTAAATTGTATAATCAGCTTGATGTCATATATTAAAGTCTGATCCATTAAACTCCACTTCATGGAAAACGTTTTCCCATGAATGACTCGTACAATGAATCTGTGTCCGAAGGCAGGCAGCCTCACTGATATCTGGAAGTCTTAATGTCTTTATTAGATTATACTACATATAATCACAGGCTGCGTCATACAACATTGTGCTGTACCTCCATTCACGTAATCACAAGGTTTCAATTGTGTAAATTCAATTTTTGTCTGCAGCCAGAGGCACCATGCCGATCAGTGGAGTTGCGTCAGGAGCTCCTGATGTATACGGCTCTGTTTATACTGAAGGATAATCAATCAGCTGTGATCAATAATTAACTGATAGTGAATGAATGAGCGGTGATAGTGGTGAACTTTACCCCGTGTTTTGTGGTCACAGCAGCTTCAGTCCTTGTGGCCGGTCAGACCATTAGCTGCTGTTTGATTAAAGCGGCAGCAGCACAGATAATCCAGCCGGACTTCACTCCCAGCTGATCGGCTGCGATGGAGGGAGGATGAGAGAGAGAGAGTCTCTGGATTATCCTGCAACAGAGCCCAGACACCAACAAGCAGCACCACCACCCCCAACACACACACACAGATCCCAGTTGACCCAGTGCCTTATCAATCTGAGAGCAGACAGTCTTACAAAGACAGACAGGTCAATTTATACGTGATCCATTTTTGATTAACCCGTCTAATCTTGACAGTTCGAACCACCTCTGCTGCTCAGTCAGGCTCTGCTGTCATATCAGGACTCAAGGCTCCATGATGTCATGTGATGAGTCATGTGACCAAGAGATGTAAACAAAGAGTAAAAGCTACTACAGAACTCAGAGATGCAGATTAATGAAATAGAAAAACACATTTCCTTTTTTTACTTCACCAGGAAGCACTGATGGTAATTTTTCACCGCTCTCTGACATTTTATTGGCCAAACAACAAATGCAAATGTTTTACTTGTCGCTGAGCTCGCATACCATGGAAGTGAACGGGAGCTGAATATTTGCTTCTGTTGATTTTGTGAATATGTGGCCATAACGTTGATAGCTTGTGGGCAGTGCATCAAACTTTAAGTGAAATAATATCATACTGTCACAATATATATATATATATAGCTTATTTGAATATCCAGCAGACAAACACAAATGTTAGCATTTCTCTGGAGACGTGTTTCTGCTAGAGCCTCCCAGTCTGGACCACTAGATGCACGGCTAACTGAGCTAACTGGCTAACAGCATCTACAGTTAGCGGTTACTCCTGTGATACGTTGTTCGTTTAAAGAAGTAATTCGACAGGTGGTCACTTCTTACATATTCCACCTTAAAAGGTCGAATAACTACAAATCTATCAAAGTTAAATGCAATATAATATATAATATGGAAGATTTTTTTAGAG